>NC_134460.1:134323686-134626716 GCF_047948215.1 Lycorma delicatula
CAGGAAGCTGTGGGTCGATGGACGAGAACCCTCATCCCCAACATCAAGCCATGGTTGTCGAGAAGATTTGGTGAGGTTGATCATCACCTATCGCAGTTTTTTACAGGACATGGTTCCTTCAATAACTACCTGCACAAAATAGGCAAGAGAGAAGAACCAATTTGCAACTACTGCAACGAGATAGATGATGCTGAGCACACCTTTTTTGAGTGCAATAGGTGGGACACACTTAGACATAGTAAGGCACTCACAGGTATAACTCCAGAGACAACAATAGACTACATGCTAAGAAGCGAGTCAAACTGGAATAATTTTGCTAGTTTTGTTAGACAAGTTGTTCTACAGAAATACTCCGATGAGAGAAGACAAGGTGTTGGCTAGAATAGGACTGGGTGGACAGCCTTGCTGGTGAGGTCCAGCATGCTGCGGTGTGTTGGCACTGATGAGCCACCAAGGACTCCACGGGTAACAGTCAGGCATGTATCATGTATCACGTAAATGCGGGGTTGTCTCTCATAGGTCTCTGCGTCTGGTTTCACTAGCGTCTGGAGAGCTAAACATCATAAATGCACCGGCTTTAAAGCGCATATACACGAAGACTTTTATAGGAAAAAGTCTTCCCATAAAGATGGAAGATACCTCTGAACGTTCAACATGAAACTGTTATCTTCGTGCGCTTGCGCTTTAAAATCCGGTGCGTTTATGATAAGCTTCCCAGACGCTAGGTCTTGTTTCACGTCCCGGCCGCTCAGTGCGGCATTGTGCAAATGGCTTTTAGGTCGTGTATATGTATCAACATTAAAAGAATTTTATCAACTGTATAGAACCAATATATATTGCGGTGAGTATAATAATAACTGATTAGTTGACTCTTAAATGCTATTTAATTTAAATTTTTCATAAAATGGGTAAACGGTTAAAAAACTTGCCCGCAAGGAAACCGCGGGGTGAAAATTATTCTGATAGTGCTACTTCTTCTGGTGAGTAACATTTCAGCTACTGAATATCTGAGTTTACAAACACTCCACAAAAAGAAAATTTAGCTGGAAAGTCAGGTGGCCTGTTTAGTCATGTCTTTTTACAGTAGGACATTATAAGATAAAAAAATCTGATATTCTGATGTGTGAAATACACTGAACAAATCATTACGAAATTTTAACTAAAAACTTTCTAATGGGCTCCACCTGCATTGTATACTACAGTTCAAATTTCACCAACCTTACTACTACATAAATCATAAATAAAAAACCTAGTAAAGGTGCCGCAATGAATCTTGAAGCTTGGACGACGACGGCTAGTACAGTGCCTGTTATCCAAACTGAAAACAGTCAGTTTAGTTTTCACGCGCAAAAGCAAATTGCTTTCTTGCAAATATAACTTATTATTTTATGTTTCTGGATGTTATTATGGAACACTTTTAAATATTTTCTAATTCCCTGTTTATACTTTATAAAAGATAAATTAACTAACATTATAATTTTCTGATAAATACAAAGATCGTTTATAATCTACCTTGATTTTATTTATTGCAAAAATAAACACGGAAAATCCATGTGTTATAACTCAGGAAAGAGTCATATTTGATAGAATTATATCAAGAAACATTATAGCTATATTGTTCGCTATGTGCTCATAGTTTTCAAATACAGCCAGGCCAATGTAAAAAATATAATTACTCATAAACCAAGCTATTGAATGCTTGAGTATAACCCAGTTATGTAATTGGTTTCCCTGTATTTGTTAATCCTGTACGAGAACTTGTGCAAATTCCGTTTCTTTTTATTCGAGTTTTAATTGAAGAAAAAAACGTAGTCACGTTTTATAATCGATTGTGTATTTTTAGTGTTTTATAATTACTAATACTTATAAAATCAAAAAAATTAAAACAGTAGGCCCGGGAAATAACAGTTTGTATGAATCTATGAAATAAAAACGTTATCGATTTCCAAAGTCTAAATGGAAGATAAAGACTTGATTCAGATTAAAATATGTGAAGAAAGAACAGCAGCTGCGTATGGGGTGTAAAGTGAAAAAAGGAGTTGCTAGAAAAATTAACCGAAAATCCGGCGGAGACTTCTTTCTCTACTCAAATAAAATACAAACTCCGTGAAATTCCTGCAACGGAACTATATGACTTTGACAAGTGTGTGGTGAGACGAACACAAAAATTTCATTTTGACAAAAATTGAAAGGTGTTTTGTGATAAATTTCAAAAAATTGTGTTCCGCGATCCAATATTAACATTACAATAGATCTTACGAAGGCCCATTCGCTGTTAGGTATTGAAGCAAATAAACTAAAAGGATAGTAAAATCATTCGAATTGCGGCTGTCGCCTCCGTGGCATCAAGCATCAAGATTGGTTGCGCTGCCAAAATTTAATGTCATAGTCTATATCGATAGATATTGTGTATATCGATGTCATCGTCTATACTGATCAATGTCTATATCAATATCGGCTTCTTCACACAGTTACGCGTATTGTGTGATTTACTAAATCTAATGCCATTGTCTAATCGGGTAGGTAACCATGTGAATTATCTAGCGCTGAATTTCATAGACAATGAGGATAGACAAATAGGATGTCCTATTACGTCCTTAAACGCCTTCACGCGCTGGACTTGGAGTAGTCTGAGTGTCTTAGGTTGGGTCGACATTTCTTAAGTAATGAGCATTATTTCTGTGCTTTCATAATCTAAATATGTTATAATATAATATGTACGTTTTATTGAGGAGATTCACTGAAAAACTCTAATCAAGTACTTATTGCAATTCTATTTATTTATGATTCCTTCTTGGGACAGATTGTAAATAAACGAAATGTAATAAAAAAAAAAAAACAATTTGTTTTATCTGGCGGTGACCCGTGAGATCTCATCCTTACGCAAGTAAAATAGCCTGAACTATGATTTTTACATCCTGAACTAAGAAATCTAATCAGAATAAGCCATACTCATAATCGAAATAGATTTGACTTACAACATGGTATTAATATTTTCACAATGCTTAGGTCAGCGAGGTCTTAGGTAGGAAGAAAAATTCTAAACTACTAGAATAATTCTAAATTATAATCATAAATAATTTACGGTTAGACAGCGTGAATCTACGCCAGAACATTTAAAACATTTAAAAAGTAACGTTTACGCTCGGCTCAAAATCGAGTTCAACCTTTACATGTTATAAGTTGTGAATAGCATAACTGTGACAGCAAAAACCTATTAACAATGTAATTACCAAGAAACTATTTTTCAGTTTTTGAAATTCTACATACATATAGCGCGGGCAAAGGCACGATGGTGACAGTAATAATTATATCGATGAGATAAATATGAGAACTGAAGTATTTTAATTCGTGTTCTATCGTATACTTTCGGGTATTATCGAGTCCTCCTTTAGTTCCAAGTCGTCTGTAGAGAACGGAGTCACATGTTGGTAAACTTGTGCCACATGTCACGAGAGGGCATCTCTTCGTGTCGATGCACATCAGTAACAGTGCGTCTCATGAAATATAAATGTAAATTATAATCAACCAATAAATTTTTTTCTATATAATTATGTACATTTATTTGTGTTAATAGGAATATATGAATGTCCAGCATCAATTTTATTATACTGTGTTAGATATGGAATTCTTCCATTCTTGAACCAATAAATTTTGTAACAGCAGCGTAAAATTAAAGGCAAAAAACAAACCTCACTGATATAATGATAAATAAATAGATATATTGAAAGTAAATGTCGATGTACGTTCTGTTGTGTCATAAAACCACTAGTACAAAGGATAGATAATTGTTTACACAAAAAGTTAATAAATTAACAGGATTGGTATTTCGAATAAATATGTCTAGTACGGTATTCCTCGTTTTGATTTTTAAAGATACAGGAAGAAAACAAAAAAAAACCGAATTGTATCCAATCGCTTTCTGTATGTGAGCAGTTTTTATTTATTTAAGAGATCTGAGTTGAAGGAATGAACTTCTTAGTCTTTTATCAGACGTCTTCAAAGCTGGTGACTATTTTAGTTAATTGAATTTTAGAGAAAACCTTTTCTATTTTGAAGTTATACAGAGTGGCGCACGAAATGATCCAATATTGGTTTACACAATAATTATTTAAGTTAATAATTATTAACGTGTTTTATGTTGGCAGAAGTGTCAGCAGTTCATGAATATTAGTTCCTTCTCTTTCCGAGTGCCTGTTTGTCTATCGTTCCAAGATGGCTGACAGAGGAAGGCTGACTTATAAACAGGGTGAAAAGTCTGTGTTGTTTTTTAATAAAACGAAAAGTGTGGTGCTTACAAAGACGGTTTCGTGTACATTTTCAAACTCGGTGGTCACCCTCATTTAAAACAATACGTAGACGTTACGAAAAATTTAATAGTGACTGTTCAGTATTTGAGAGTAAGCGCGAACGGCCTGCCGTTGTTCGTTTTCCACAGAATATCGAAGTTGTCAGAGCAACGTTGTTGAGGAGCCCAGATTAATCAAAAGAAAAGCAGCAGCAAAGGCAATCTGTGCAGCGAATTTTAAAAACTGATTTCCATTTGTATCCGTACAAAATAACAGTGTTGCCTAAATTAACGGTCAACAACAAACATCATTCGCTGAACGGGCTGTGAACCAAAACGTATTGTTCAACAATGTTTGGTTTACAGTTGAGGCATTTTCACCTAGACGCGGTTGTTAATAAACAAAATGAGCGTTTTTGGGAAAATTCACACGTGCTTCATGAAAAGGTGTATCATACTCCAAGAATTACGGTATTGGCCGCTATCTCAAGTCATGGGATAATCGGCCATTCTTTTTTGACCAGACAGTGAACAGTGAATGTTATCTAATCATGCTGCGTAATAATGTTACTCAGCTTCTTGCAAAAGGCCGACCTTCGTGGCGCGAGTGGTAGCGTCTCGGCCTTTCATCCGGAGGTCCCGGGTTCGAATCCCCGTCAGGCATATCATTTTCACACGCTGAAAAAATCGTCATTCATCTCATCCTCTGAAGTATTACCTTATGGTGGTCCCGGAGGTAAAAAAAAAAAAAAAAAACAGCTTCTTGCAAAAGGGTTTCAATTAGAAAACGAGTGGTTCATACAAGATAAAGCCTGACTACACACAGCTAATGTTTTAGACTTTCTGCATGAAACTTTTAATGTATATGTCACTTCAAACCGATTTCCTAATCGTTTTGCTTGTGGACATATCTGACCCCCGAACAGTCTTAAATTGAATCCGTGTGATTATTTTCTTTGGGACTTCTAAAGTAAAAGATTTTCTCTTAACTTCCTCTTACAGTAACGGAAATGAGAGTGCTGATATGTGCATGAGAGTGCACATATCCTCGGTTCTCTCGTTGCCGTCATGCAACGAGACAACGAGGATATGTGCTTATTAACAACATAAGAGTTCGCGTTGAAGAAGTTGCTAGACGTGATGGTGGTTATATTGAACATGGGATAAGCAGAACATAATTTCCAGGTATATAAACACGTTGTATTATAATTTTCTGTATTGCGATTTAAATACATATTTTTTAACAAAACTAATTGTTGGATTATTTTGTGCGCCACCTGTATATACTATATAATTATATGCGATAAATGGATTACATTTTGTTGCGATTGAATTTTGTAACGTCAAAAATAGATATGTGGAAAAGTCTACAACAATTTATTACGTACATTATAATAATCTTACAGAATAATTGATTCTTTATTACTAATGTATCGAATTAGAAAAAAATCACGCCCAATTTGTTAAATTGTAGGAATATGATAAAAGATGTGTTTATACTAATATAACCTTGTTTTCCTTCAAAACATAAAAAAGTGTTTACTATACACAAAAATACGTATACATATACGTATTTAATTTCAAATTATTTCTTTTTTTTTATTAATGACAATTGTTTTATTCAATTTAAAATTATTATGTTTTGTTTTCGTAGTCATAACAAATACTTAATTATACAACAAACAGAAAATAGCACAGGTATCTCTTTCAATAACAGTTCTACAGTTTTAAAGGAAAATCGTTTTGCATTTAATCAAATACATATCCAATTCAGAAAAAATTCTTAGAAGAGTTAATAGAAGGAAAACCTGTTTTCAGTAATCAAAGGTAAAAAAAAATCCTTTATATTATGACATTTAAGTTTTTGTTAATAAGTTTTATAACTTTTAATCGTTCTATATAACTTGCGTCTTTTCTCCTTAATTAAATTTTAACAAGTTTAAATTTGTAATGAACGTTATAATTAAAGTTGTAGACTATATCATTAAGCTTAAATAAGCTGAGTTGAACAAAAGTTTACTAGTTACAGATAGAAAGGACCACAAGTAATTTTGTAAGGATATTCTAATATATATTCATAAAGATAGATTATAAGGATAATTTGGATAGATAGATTCATAAAGACAGGAATACTAATCTTAGCTTAATGTTCTTTCTTATATTTTCTTTGTCTCGAGTAGTAAACAAAAAAATATATATATATATAATATAAAAACAAAACATATAAAAATTAGTATAGAAGATATTCTCATAAAATTCGAGTACTATTAGGAAGATATTTTGTAGCATTTAAAAAAAATTATAGTAAAATAATTGGATATTTTTTGACAAAACGGATTGATGTTTAAAGATCGTTTTTGGATTACTAATCTGTTTTATTTCTTTTTTAAAAACTTAATGTCATTGTTTTTTCGATAGAAAATCAAAAATTGAATAGTTCCCCATTCAGCTGATCAGGACATTTTTTTCAATAATTAGACGTAGAATGTATAAATAAAATGTATAAAATATAAGGAACTGCCAAGCTGTTAAATGATTTAGGTGCTTGAAAAATATGTTTTCATTGATAAGCAATCGTACATGAAAAATATTTCAAATCAGGTACAGACTTTCACTTTATATCAGAATAATCGAATTTTTATTTAAAAAGGAATTTATATTAAATACATGCTGAATAATTTAATTTTTATTTGTTGACACAAATATATCTTACAAAATGCTTTTATTTGAATAAATTCTATTAGGAAGATTTGTTTACCAGGTTAAAAAAAAAAAAGGTAAAATAATTCGGATATTTTTTGACAGATGGGAATGATGTTTAAAAATTATTTTTCAATTACTAATTCATTTTACTTCTATTTTTTTATTAAATAAAATACAATAAATTCCAATTCCAAACTTCGATATGTCAAACTTTTATCACTTAAAAGACAGCTATAATATTTATTTATTGAATAAAAACCGTACGTTCTCGTGCAAACACACATTGACTTCTGCTTATCATTTACAAAAGGTTATTTATTTTATTTATTTATTGTGTAACAAGAAGATAAAATAAATTATATCGAAATAAAAATATTACTTCTCTAACAGAATATGAAAATAATTTGTCATTTATTTCTAAAAAAAAAAAAATCTTATCTAATTGAATACTAATTTACACCTTTATAAATAACAAGTTATTAAATTATTTTATAAAATATTTCACAATTTTTCCGCTCTTTGGTAATAATTATTGGAAGATTAAAAAAAAAGTTTTTTTTCATCGAATAGTTTCAATAACATTTGTAAAGGAGAAATATTTCGTGTTAAAGTGATTTAAACAAATTGCTTACTTTTAATAAGCAGTATATTTATTATTATAACTATCTTTTAATGTACCTCTGAATATTCTGTTAATTGTGAATTTAAATGTTTCTAGCAGGCACAAAACAAAAACAAATAACAATCGAAGAAAATTTCCTACAGAAGAATGAAAACTCTGGAATTTTTCCTTGATTATTCTCTTAAGAGTAATAAAATAATACTGAAAATAGGTTGGCGCCAGGTAGTGGATCTAGAATAGTTTCATAAATTTACTAATATATCTGCCTACCAATAAACATTTTGTTTTACCAATAAAAATATTCTTTTTTTGTAATTTTAATAATTAAACCATTACAAAAAAAAATTATAAACAGATTTTTAATTTTCTTAACCAACTAAGAGGGGCTTAATTTTCCTTTAATGTTAAAATAGAATTAAAAAATTAGATTACAATCACCTAAATCTTTCATTCAACCTCAAGAGGTAGTAAAGGAAACGCGATAATTATAATTTTATAAGTAGATTTCATTCAGTCATAGACAAGCGGTTGAATAAACTACAAGAATAAACAAATAATTTTTTACGCAATTACAGTTTTATAATTTTATTAAAAAAATTATCTTCGTAGGAAAGTTCTTACAGACTAAGCATTTTGAAATTAAATAAAAGCGAGATATTTTGGAATATGTAAAACAAATTGTTAGGGATGTAGGATGTAGGGGATATACAGAAATGAAACGACTTGCACTAGATAGGGAATCTTAGAGAGCTGCATCAATCCAGTCAAATGACTGAAGATAAAAAAACAAAATCAAGCGAGAAGATATTTGGGCGGAGTAAGTTTTACTACCAGAAGATATTTTACTATTTATAATTAGAAAGGGCGCGCGCGTGTAACTAACTTTAAATAATCGAGGAGGTCCTCAGTTTTATACACATGTATTTTCTTTCTTATATGTGCTGAAAGACTTATTTGTCGCAACCAAATATCCCTATTTCAGAGAATTTTTTTTTTTTTTTTGTAGAATTGACTGTTTTGAATCATAACAAGTTTCTTCAAAAAACGAAAAATACAACTTCTAAATGAATGTACATTTTAAGAACTGGAGAGAATTTTTTTCATCATTAAAACTGTGTATTAAATTATTATAGTGTAACAAGAGATAAATATTAAAAATCTAATAACAAGACTGAAGATTACCAAAAAAACATTGCTGACAAACATTGCTCTTTAATGTAGAATAATTACTAATATAGGAAATATAAGAGCGTGGGGGTGAAAATCGGTTCAGCCGTTAGACTGCTAAGGTGGAACAAATACATCGAGCTAAGCTAAGCTAAATACATTGATTACACTCCTTTTTACAACTGTGTAATAATGTATACAGTACCTGATATCAATGCAATATTCAGAGTATTTCTACTCAAATATTCAAAAAAAGAAGTTCGAAAGCTAAGAATAAAACTTAGTACGTATTCCTAACATTCCGAAGCACCTTAGCTCATATTCTTCAAGAGTCTACGTCGTTTCTCTGAATAATTTTGTTGCTTTTTAAGAACAAAAAAAGGTCTTGTTTTTCTCCTTGATAAAAATAAGAAAATTAGGGGCTTCTCTGAATATTTTTTCTGAACAGTTTTTTTATATTATCAGGGTTTTTAAACGCAAATTATAAGATATATATATATCAAAAGTAGAAAATAGATAAATTAAATAACAAAAGAATAATGGATAATCTAGAAAAAGAAGGAAACAAAAATCATTAAGAAAATATTAGATTTGAAATTCCAATTAAGAGACTACAATAAAATAGAAGAAAGAATTTCAGATTCAACGAGAAAAATAAAATTCAGCTTCCACAGTCATCTTTCCAGAACGAATAACAACAGATTCACAAAATAAATATCTGATTTCCTCAGTTTCACAAAAACAAGGACGAAATAGTTCAAATCGGTTCAAGAAGATCTATCGTAACAAAAGAAACCATTAAGGACAAAAAAAAAACTAAAAGAAATATTAAAAAATGAAAACCAAAGATTCCAGGAAAAACTGAAGTTAAAACGTGGACAACACACCAAAACAGAACAAACGAAAGCCATGTGCGAACGAATTGAAGCTTTCTGACAAAAACGAAAAGTCAATCGCATAAGATGTAATTAATTTAACGTACCACCAAAGTGGATGATTCAGAAAAAATAAAAATTAATGTTAAATAAGTTGTGGTTAGGTATTTATAATTCGTTTCTGACTTCAAAAAGTTGAAATTTAAAGAAGAATTGGAAAAGTATTACTTCTTTGGCATTTCTTTATTTTACTGTATAAGGTTCTGCATAGTGAAGACAGAAAAAAATGTTAAAAGCTATTGATACGTATTAATCAATATAATCCTAATATCAGTTTGCCAATTATCATTGTTTTGTTTTCCGTTTGTAATAAATACGATAAGATAATTTTTAATATAATTAAACAGACGTAATTGTAATTATTATACAATATTTGTCTTTCAATTGAATTAGCAAACATAATAGGGTCATACAGACTTCCTTTAACTATATCAGGTACACGACCTATTGAAGGTTTTCTTCAAAAGTATCCTTTAGTTTTATTGAGCTCTCTACTGTCATTGACCTACAAAACAAGTATTATATTTTAAGTGTCTATTATATATTCAATGAAGGTTAAATTTCACCATTTTTTAATGATGCTTGTAAGGTTAATGATACTTTACTTTGTACCATCATTTTTTTTCATGATTCACATATAATTGAATATTATGTAATGTTATAACACACTGATTATATGAGGAGAAAAAATCTTAAAACAGCTAATTATATTTACAACACGAATTATCCTTTCATAAAGGCTTAACTGATCGGTAAACAATTCACTTCAATACGCTACACAATTCTGGAAACCGGAGTAAATGTATCTTTAGGAAATCTGAGTCCGTTCTTGAGTAGTTGTTTAGTTTTTGGAGGAATCGTAATTTTTTGTGATGTAACTTTCATCTGATCAATACAAAAATGTTTATCAATAACCCCTTCTCTAATCCTTTTTCTTTTTCCTGTTTAGCTTCCGATAATTACCGTTCAGATAATATTTCAAAGGATGAATGAAAATGATATGTATAAGTGTAAATGAAGTGTAGTCTTGTACAGTCTCAGTTCGACCATTCCTGAGATGTGTGGTTAATTGAAACCCAACCACCAAGAACACAAGTATCCACCGTGAAAAAATAACTGACTTTATAGGACTTGAACGCTGGAACTCTACACTTCCAAATCAGCTGATTTGGGAAACGCATTCTCCTTCTCTAATCCTGGAATAACCACATCTTTCTAGGATTTGTACGAGAGGTATCGGACGCTCACTGTACGGAGGAAGTCCTGAATCTTACCCTCTAGCTGTGGTTTATTGTCTCTTGAAACGAATCCAATAAATGATTTTTTCACCATCCATCTTTTCCTTAACTTTATTATTCCTCCTCTTTTATAGTTTGACAGTAAGTCCAAGTTGAAGATGTGGAAACCTGTGGTGATTCCATATCTTCATCCTGGACTTACCGTTCAAGTTGATTTGATGTCCTGGGGGTAAGCTATATTTCTTGTTCTACAGATGTACCCTAAACCTAATGACTGAAGTAAATAAATGTGATGATGAAGAAAGAATAAAATACTATTATCTTTCATCTATTCTTCATCTAAAGGTTATTTTTACAAAAAATAAAATAAAAAGTCTACACAATAAGATTCGCCCGTTACAATATATTTGGTGTGTTACATATCTCTATTCCTAACTCCGGAAAAACTTAATAACTACTAAGAAATTTCTCTACTTCAATGTACTGTAAAATGGTAAGAAACAGTTATTTTTTGTTCTATTTTTAATTCGTATACCAGGAAAGTATTTTTCTCGTAAGATTCGTTTTAAGATAAAAAAAAGCCTTTAACTTCACCCGACCTGAAAAATTGTTATGCCGTAATATCAAAAAATTACAATTATTAATTCTAAAACCTGTAGATTTCTTATTTCTCTGCCGATTATAAAAAAAAATTGAATGATAGTTTTTGTTTTTCTACATTCTTACACACAATAACAATTATAAATAGTTATATATACAATTTTTTATAATCTTACAATTACAATTAAAATTAAAATCTTAAAATTACAATTTTTTAGACATCTTTTCCATGCAATTAAAGTTATCAAAAATTCTACTGCAAAAGCTTTATAGAAGTTCTGTTTGAAAGGCAGTACAATCATATTAGAAAATATTAAAGTACAACTGAGTGTTAAAATGTTTGTTACAAAAGTAACTAAAAATCTTTGCTCCAAACGTCAATCCTCGGTAGTATAGTGGCCAGTATCCCCGCCTGTCACGCGGGAGACCGGGGTTCGATTCCCCGCCGGGGAGGTTTTTTTTTTTTAATTAAATTTTAATACTAAAGTTGGAAAAAATTACACCTAAGTAGATTACAGATAGATTGACAAGTATGTAATTTGTAACTTCATTCTTATTGTCAGAACTAGAATATGAAAATTAAAAAAAGAACCTCTTTTCCTAGTCTAATTTTCTGTAATGATATTAGAAAACCTGATAACTTTATGAAAAGATATATATACGAAACATCTCATGTACATGTTCTTATCTAAGACTTTCCCTAAAAAGATAAATTTCTCTTTTACCTACTATATACACCCTGAACCCCGTAGGGGAAGATCACTTTGTGATGATCCCAGTCGCTATACCATCCCCTCCGTTCCTAGCCCTGGTGGGTTTTACAGAAGGTCGTCTTTTAGATCCTCCAAACTTGATAAAACAATACAGTCATCTGTTTTGGCCTCTGTTAGGTTGCCACCGATGAAAATGCCTCGGTAGACATTTCCAGCAGTGTTTAACACAACGTACTACCGTCTACGTATGGCCAGTTCCAACCACGAATACCTACCATAACTTATTGCCCTCAAATGTCAAATTAACCGATTCGTTGAAGCGCGATTCCCGCGCCTTCCTCTAACACCGAAGGTTTCACACAAAAACTCTTCCTATATCTAACTTCAATTAGACTATGCATACTTACGGTACACAGGAAAATAACGAATAAAAAGAAAAACACAAGAAGTAGCCAATCAACTAACTTTGGTTTAAAATGAAAATTAATACTTTTCATCAGCATTAATTAATATAATAAGGTGGTATATGTATAGTTTAATTATACAATAAGAGGAAGCTGATTTAACAATGCCTATTACACCACTGTTAAATGTTAAGACTCTAGGTTTAGCTAGAAGGTTGGGTTAGGCTGTTTGATTCCTAATTAAGCAATATCTACAGTTTCAATGAAAAAAAATTAATAGAAACCCCAAATATTGAAATAATATTTTTATTTATTTTTTGTTTTTTTAGTTTGGGTATTATTAAATAATCCGAATTATCGATTAACGAAGAATTAATTTACTGAATCATTAATCTGTTAAATCCAAAAAAGGAAGTATAATAAATAATAATTATTTTATCATATTTTTATCAAAATATATATTTAATTTTATGTAATTTTATAAATTTTAATATTATAATATATGTTTTTCTTTTAGAAGGGGTTTTTTAATAATTTTAAACTTTACTTTCAATTTTGATTTTTTTGCTTCTATGTATTTTAATATTACTATCCGGGGAGGGGACTTTTGCACAACCCATCGGAATTAGGAAAGTTTTATATAGTTTCTTTATTCGATTATTTTAACTTTTATATTTATCAACTTCGTCTGTGGTATTAGTTTTGAGTTTTATTTTGCCTTCTTGGCTTGTTTTAATAAATTTTTATTATATGATTAATATTACATTTACAACTTATAAACTTTATTATTTTGGAGTTATTTTACCCTTTTATTAATAAAATTCCGGGCGATGATAACGCCCAGGCATTTTTCGCCCACAAACAACGAAAAAAAAAAAAATAACTTTTAACTTATTTTATTGCGTATTAAACTTACCCGTAAAAAAAAATTTGAATTTCTTTATATTCGAAACACAATTAAGAGAACGTGAACACCATTAAATTAGTTTACCGTGACAACAAAAAAGTTAAGAGCTATAATTAAGATTTAATGTTATCTTATATAAATATTCACTGTAAATATTAAAACGAGCATCGGTAATACCGGTGTTTTTATTAAACGGAAAGAAAAAATCATTTCTTACTTAAATAACAAGTAACTGAAAAATTTCCGACTATTGGAATATGTGGTCGAAAAACATCCACATTAGTCGGTAAAAATGAAAAAATATAAATTATTAGTCTGTTAATAGGGAACATTTTTATATTTTTTTTTGCATATTTCAAACATAAATTCTAATTCTGTGTATTTCAAGCGTAAATTCTATAAATAAACAGGTAAAAAATGATATTTTTCTTTATTTTCTTTGGGTATTTTTTTAATGAGATAATGAATGAAATTACACAGATTAGGTAAATTACACAAATACTCTTATTCAGAATGGTTTTGTAAGGTCAGTCTCATTAGAAAAGATACGAGTCTAAGAAAGATAAGAAACATATTCTATATATCCAATACTATGCACACAATCTTTTTTTTTAAATTACCTAGAATGGAGGAACAAAATTATTTTTTTTTTTTAAATTATGTCAAACAACACAATATTAAACGACAAAAATAAATCAAGAAAAAAATTTGCAAAAAACTTCTAATTTAAAAACGATACAAATAAAATAAAGAACAAAAACTTTATTAAAAATACTTTATTTACGATCTAAAATTTTTATTTTTTTTGTCATCAATCATTTGACTGGTTTGATGCAGCTCTGCAAGATTTACTATCTAGTGCTAGTCGTTTCATTTCAGTGTACCCCTACATCATACATCCCTAACAATTTGTTTTACATATTTCAAACGTTGCCTGCCTGCACAATTTTTTCCTTATACCTGTCCCTCCAATATTAAAGCGACTATTCCAGGATGCCTTAATATGTGGCCTGTAAGTCTGCATCTTCTTTTAACAAACTTTTTCCAAATACTTCTTTCTTCATCAATTTGCCGCAACACCTCTTCACTTATCCACTCCTCTGATTTTTAACATTCTCCTGTTGCATCACATTTCAAAAGCTTCTAATCTTTTCTTCTTAAGTACTTCGATCGTCCAAGTTTCACTTCCGTATATAAAGTTACGCTTCAAACATATACTTTCAAAAACTTTTCCTGACGTTTAATTTAATTTTTTATGTAAACAAATTATATTTCTGACTGAAATCTTGTTTTGTCTGTGCTATTCGGCATTTTATATCGCTCCTGCTTCCTCCATCTTTAATAATTCTACTTCCCAAATAACAAAATTCTTCTACCTCCATAATCTCTTCCTATTTTCATTTTCAGAGGTCCATCTTCATTATTTCTACTACATTTCATTACTTTCATTTTGTTCTTGTTTATTTTCATGCGGTAATTCTTGCGTAGGACTTCATCCATGCCGTTGATTGATTCTGCTAAATCCTTTTTACTCTCAGCTAGAATTACTATATCATCAGCAAATCGTAGCATCTTTATCTTTTCACCTTGTACTGTTACTCCGGATTTAAATTGTTCTTTAACATTATTAACTGCTAAGTCTATGTAAAGATTAAAAAGTAACGAGGATAGGGAATATCCTTGTCGGATTCACTTTCTTATAACGGCTTCTTTCTTATGTTCTTCAGTTAGTACTGTTGCTGTTTAGTTGCTGTAAATGTTAGCAATTGTTCTTCTATTTCTGTATCTGAACCCTAATTTTTTTAAAATGCTGAACATTTTATTCCAGTATACGTTATCGAATGCCTTTTCTAGGTCTATAAATGCCAAGTATGTTGGTTTGTTTTCCTTTAATATTCCTTCTACTATTAATCTGAGGCTTAAAATTGCTTCCCTTGTCTCTATACTTTTCCTGAAACCAAATTGGTCTTCTCCTAACACTTCTTCCACTCTCCTGTCAATTCTTCTGTTCAGAATTCTAGTTAAGATTTTTGATGCTTGGCTAGTTAAGCTAATTGTTCTGTATTCTTCACGTTTATCTGCTCCTGCTTTCTTTGGTATCATGACTATAACATTCTTTGAAAGTCTGACAGAACTTTCGTAAATATTACACACCATTTTGTATAATCTATCAATCGCTTCCTCACCTGCACTGCGCAGCAATCCTGCAAGTATTCCGTCTATTCCAGAAGCCATTCAAATCTTTTAATGCTCTCTTAAATTCAGATCTCAGTATTGTTTCTTCCCTTTCATCCTCTTCGACTTTTTCTTCTTCCTCTATAACACAATTTTCTAATACATTTCCTCCTTATAACTCTTCAATATATTCCACCCACCTATTATCGAACGGAAGTTCTTCGATTATCACAATTTCCAATTTTTTTACAATTGTACTTATTCTACGTACATTTACCATTTGATTTTCGGTAGATCCTGGGAGATATTCAACAATTTCCCAATTTCTCTCCAATTAAATTCCTCGTGTGTTCCAGTGTCTTTAGAGTTAATAATTTTTTTAGATAGAAAAAAATTATTTTTGAGGAAATTTTTAGTTTGTTTTTATTTCTATCGTTTTTAGATTAGAAGACAATGTTTTTAGCAATCCTTTTTGTTCTTTTTTTATTTTTATGTAAAATAAAAAAAGAGAAAACAATAATTATATAATCATGAGGTGTTAAAGTAGAGTAGTAAGATAAAATACAAATTCATCACCCACGCATGATTAAAATTACCGCGAATTAAGCTTTAATTTTTGTAATAATTAAATATTCCTAACTTTAATAATGTACTCTAAATTAGCAGTTATTTATTATAACAGTTTATTTTATTTATTAATGGTAATTTATTGTAATCATTGAAATGAATTATTAGACAAGTTAAAGTGATTTAGAAGCAGATGCCTCTCTTTTACGTAGCCTATGGACGTGTATAAGCTGTGAAAACGACAAATTAGATGAAATTGCAGTTAATTTAAATTGTTAAGTCTCTAAGTTGCCTTATACCGAGACAAAGCTACAAACTTACAAGTTAGAGGTCATTTATTTTAAGTGCAAGACATCCCTCATTCCCGTTGGACTCAAGGGGAATTATTAACATGACATCCACCGTTATTCACAAAATAAAGTCATGCATTAATTTAATAAATTAATGTGTGTAGTATATGTTAATAATCCTCTGAATTTGAGTGAATTCAATAACATAAACTATATTCATTTTGAAATGATTCGTAAAAAAAAAAATACTTTCGGAAAATTAATTTAAAAAAAGGGTTTTATGCAGTAGGTGAAAATAAAGAAAATCTAGATACTTTTTACATGTTACGTATATGAATTCTCTTTGGGTTTGAGTTTGGATAAATGGAATTATTTAATAATACCCTAACTAAAAAAACAAAAAATAAATAAAAATATTGTTTTCAATATTTGGGGTTTCTATTAATTTTTTTTTTCATTGAAACCGTAGATATTGCTTATTTAGGTATTAAAACAGCCTAACCCAAAATTCTAGCTAAACCTAGAGTCTCAACATTTAACAGTGGTGTAATAAGCATTGTTAGGTCAATTTCCTCTTATTGTATAATTAAACTATAAGTATATCACCTTATTTCATTCCTCGATCTGTATATAAGACGGACTGGAGTGTGGTTTATTCTTCCTTAAATATTAATGATGCTGTCTATTCATATTGTGAATTTTTACCTATAAGAATTAGATATTACGTTCCTGTGAGGAGAACAAGATCAAATTATATTAATTTTTTAATGTGTTGTAACATTTGGCGTTCCACAGGGATTAATATTGGGTCTACATGTATTTATTAGTTTTATAAATGACATCGGACACAATATAAAATCATTCCTCACAAAATTCATCGATGATGTCAAATTCTACAAAAGTGTGAACTCATGTAGAGATTCTTTGGCTCTTTAAAAGAGTGTAAATAAATTCGATTGATAATATAATGCCTCTGAATCTAGGAAGATGTTTTTGGATAATCACTACTAATACATGAATTTGTCATAATTATTACCTTTCTTTTTCTGTTTACACGAACTTAACATTATTTAATTTTAAAAGCGTTTATAATTATTATGTAATGAAATTATTATTATCTTTGCTTTAAATTATTTACTTTCAGACGACGATATTATTTAATTTAGTTTAAGGAATAGTTGTTACTTTATGATGAGATTTGACTTTTTTTGATTTTATATTTAATTTTGACTAAGTTTAAAAAAACAAACCCACTAAATAAACAAATCAATTATTTAATACACAAAAAAGGATTAAAGAAAAAAGAAAAAAAATAAATTTTAACATAAGGTTAATCTATCTAAATAATCTCTTCTAGAATTACGAATTAAAAAAACCAATAAAGAAAGTCCTGTATTGTCTATAAATGTAGACTATATTTTTCATTACGTTTGATTGGACTGACTGAAATTTTTATAACCTGATGATTTAAAATACTAAAAACGTTAATTTATTACTTTCTATAAGTTATAAAATTCCCAGTAGTATTACTTTTTGCACTTATTGTTTTATAAAATTAATTATTTGCATTACTAGTATAAGAATTTTAAAGAATAAGAATAAATAATAGCTTTGTTTTTTTTTTTAGGTTGCGTATCATAATGGCAAATTTACAAGCGTCAACTTCTAGTGGGATGCAAACTAGCGAAATAAAGAAACGAAAAGTAAAAATACAAAGACCAAAAATATTAGACCAATTATTTCATCAAACAAGACAAAAGAGATCGTTATATTATTTTACAACAGGAAGAAAAATAAATAATAAAAAATTAGAAATATATAAAACAAAGGAAAAACAAAAGGATAATCCATTCATCCTACCAGTTATTGATAATTTACTGAAAAAACGGGCGGTTGAAAAAGAGCTTAAATATGAGGAAAAAAAGATCGATAGAGTTAAAAGAGTATATGATAAACATACTTATAAAACAAGACAAATGCTAAATATTCCAGAACGACTACATGTTCCCGTAAAAGAGGAAGAAATTTTAACTGAAGGGATTGTCGATATAGACAAACAATTTTTTACGATAATAAAAGGACGCCCATTAAAGGAAAAAAAGTTTGACATTAAAAAATATGTTAATAATGTAAAAGATGGTTTATTATCCAGATTAAAAATTGGTTTTATTTATGATGAAATTTATTTATTAGAAAGACAACAAACAGTTGAAACTGAAACAATAGAAGAAATAAAGCTGAAATTACAAGAGTATTCAGGTTCATTTGATGAATTTTTAGCAAAAGATAATGATAGATCGATGACATTATTAAGAGAAGCATCGGAAGAAGCGAATAAGACCGATTTAAAAAAAGAAGAATTAAACGCCCATTTGAAAAAATTTATCAAATTAAAATGTGAAATGTACGAATTGGAAATAAAATGGTCAAAAGGTAAAAAGTGTAAGGATTTTTTACACGAAATAAGTCCGACATCATGGAAAAAAGAATATGAAAAATTATTAAAAAATGAAATAAATGAAATCGATGAAGATAATCGCAAAGTGATATTATCAGCATCATTAGAATCGCTTTTAGGACCGTTTTTAAAAGACACTTCCGTGATACAACCGAAATTATATTTTACTAAACCGTGGGAAATTAGATATGTATTCCGTGATATGGAATTAAAAAACCAAAAAGCTTCATTATTTTTAGAAGATTTAAGAAAACCGAATGATTTAGGTGTAGCTTTTTTACACACTACTAATGAATATTATGAAAGAGAAACAAAAAAAATCGAACAAAATTTAACGGATCTAGAAAAATTCATTTTAGAAGAAGAAAAACAAGCTAAAGCCCTTAAAGAAAAAGCTGATAAATTAATAAATGTAACATTTAAAAAAATAATTTGCGACAAAAAATCAAATCTTCTCCATTCCCATGTACAAAATGCATACGAATTATGTATAGCACCGGATGGAAGTAAACTATCTGTATTAGAAATGCTTAAAGATTTAGAAATTGAGTACAAAAGATTATTATTAGAATTAGACCATTTACCATTAGAGTGCGTAAAAGAAGCAAAAATATTTGTAAAAGAAAAAACTGCATATGAAATTGGTCAAGCAAAAGATGCAAGGAAGAAGATTAATTATTTGGACATACTAATAAGAAGAATGGTTCGTGCGTTAGAACCGCCGCATGAAAAAATAACTCGACAATTGGTTTTCAGATCTGAACCACCTCCTATTGTTATTAAACCAACTCCTCCACCAAAAGAAATGACTTCTGAAGAATTAGAATATATACATTTCTTCACTGATAAATCTATAGATGAAATCATAGATGAATCAAAATTATTCTTTCCGTTAGGTTATTGAACAAGGCATAATACAATTAAAAGTACAATGTATAAAGTATAACCAACAATGCACTTGAAATTTGTAACGAAGTACACATAAATCACCAATTAATGAAACGAAGCAAAAAAAGATAAATGGTCAACACAAAAGTTAAATTGTTAATAAAACAAAGTAAAAAACGATATTTACCGTTCAACAGTCTCAAGATCCAGTACATGCAACCTTTTCAGTCGTCTCACATCCTCACTGTTATACAATAGATTAACAGCCAGATAGTTTTCATAAGTGCAAAGCTTAAGTATATACTTTGAGCTTAACCGGTGAATTTCTTTAAGAATACACGGCATCCTTAGGTAATCATGGATCTCCTTGTTCTTCGCAAACTATGACGCCTCCAATATGTTCCTCAGCACTTTATTCTCGAACCTTTAGATGTCGATATTTCTACTGCTTGCCATACTCTAAAGTTGTATCCCGTAGGCACATAATGGCTTGAAAAAACGTTTTACACAACTTTTGTTACCTAACAACAACACGGACCTCCTTACTAGTAACCAGTTCAACCGCCTAAGCTTAATATTTAATTGCTTTCTCGTCTATCTCACATAATTTTTCTGATAGGCTACGGTCCAAATGAAGTCCTAGATATTGTACGTTGTCTGAATGAAGGATTTGAATCCATCTGGGCAGACTCCTCTCGTCATCGCAAACGTCACATAACTTGACTTTACAATATTAACATGTACCTTCCATTTAGCTAGTTATTTATTGAGATGGTATGATTGTAATTTCTCCGATCCTACAGTTGGATCAATTTCAACCGCCATAATCGCTGTGTCATCAGCAAAGGACGCAAGAATGATATAGTCCGTGGTAGGAAGATCAAGTAGTGTAGATTAAATACAAAACCGGGCCCAAGACTGAACACTGCAGATCCCTCGATTTGGTATCAAAAAAAGTCTGATGACTCTTGACCATATTTAACCTGTGAGAACCGTCCATTAAGGTAGTTACATAATACCAAATAATATGGTTGACGCAGGCTCTTCTTAAGCTTGTACAGCAAATCAGGCAGCATACCTTATTGAAAGCCTGTTGGCTTTTGACGGGCCAAAGGAAGGAAGGAATACTCCTTCCTTTCTAAACAAAAGCTGATGACATCAACAAATCTATGAGTTTATTAAACGCTGGAGTGCCCTCAACGAAAAATCAAACTGATGTCAGGAATAACGACTTCTTCTACTTAAATAATCCTAATGCGTCCGAAGAAGAGCCTCTCAAACATCATAGAGAGATTCGGCAAAGGGCTGATAGGTTTATACGAAGATATACCTTCTGCAGATTTGCCCGGTTTTTGGACTTTCGTTATTTGTGATACTTTCCATTCCGTTGGGAAATGCATCGTCGAAAGATGCCGTTGAAGAGGCGTGTTATGTATTCGATGGCCATAAATGACAACATAAACAGCATCTTATGAATTACTAAATCAAACTCAGGAGCCTTGTTCAAGTTTCCTATTTTCCCGATCACTTGCAACACCTCTGCATATGCGAAATGTCGTATAGGTAGACAGAGGAATCGGGCACTCCCCAAGAAGTAATAAATCTCTCCATAATCTGATCCCCCATCTCATTCTGTCAAAAAAATTTGTTTAGGTGTTCAGCAAGTTCTGCCTTCTGACTGTCACAATGAACCCATTCAGTCAGCGTCCTTAAATGAGAAAATGAGAGCAAGGGCTGACGAAGTTTCTACGTGACCTTCCACAACAATGTCATCTCTATTCGAAGGACTTTCCACGCAGTTTTTGAACTCTCATTCTTGATACTTTTTATCAGGTTTTTTTACTTATATTAGTTTTTTTACTATTTTTTACTTTTTTTTTTTTTTTTTTTTTTTTTTTTTTTTTTTTTTACTGAAGATAGGATAACTGTTCATAGTTATCCTATCTTCAGGCCTCCTGTATGTTGCCATATTTTCTGAATTTTTTTTACATTCTACTAAATCTTTTTCTAGCCTACTAGATATGGTTGAGTTTTATTAATAAAATAGAGTCTGAACAGTAAAAAAAAAACAGAGTTTATTATGATACTGTACTTTTCGGGTTTCCCAATTTTGGAACCTAATATACTACAACACATATATTTCAACAGAAGATAACATAAATCATAAGAGTACTAAAACAACAACCGAACTTAAATCATGCTGACAACTTCAGGAAATTAAAAAAAATTATTTGTTATTGAAGTAAAATGTCTTCTTATTAAAGCCCGCTAATTAACGTGTCAGTATCTATGCTAATCAGCTGATCTTGCCCAGTTAAGCTCATTTAAAGTTCAAGAACTTCATTTAAGTCCTTTACATGAACTTAAGTTTAAATTCAAAATTTATTTACAATTAACGTTGCTTTTCAATGTTTCTTATGTCTTTAACAAATATAAAAAAGCCTTTAAAGTATAAAGGCCACTAGTTAGATTATAGTTATTATCTGAGAATAATAATTATATTTTCTATATAACCAGATCCTTATCCAGACCGGATTGTAGGTGTCAGGTGTAACTTAGAAAGGTGAAACTACATTCCCTTAAGCTTAGATACGTTTTTTTAAGTGCAACTAGACACTGGAATCAATGAAACAAGTAATAAGAAACAACTTCACCCCTTTCAAAATGTAGTAAACCTAGTTTCAGATACTTTTTCTTTACGGAACTATTTTCAATAGGACTAGTTTCTCTCGTCAAGTCACCTACAAAAATGTTATTTTAGCACCAATTACACGATACTATCTGTTATGTACTTTGATCGTGCCACGGAAATTTTTGAAAATCCTGAAATTAAATGAAATCTTTTATCAAATATTGAACATGCATCTAGTTATGAAACGATTAATAAATACTCAAATAAAAACTTAATTTCACTTTAAAAAAAATTATACACACACACATATATATATATATATATATATATATATATATAATTACATATTATAAATATATATATATATATATATATATATATATATTACACTCATGAATATTTCTTTATTTTTATTCTGGTTTAACTACTGAATGGGATTTCCTTACAGTCTTTCTTATGATTAGTTTTAGTGGAACATTTTGGAGAAAGGTGTTTTATTTAAATCTAATAAAAAACGTTGCTTAATATAAAATGTAAGGCTAACAGTCGCATTACAGATTAATTATGCAATACAAATAAATAAGCAATTTAAATTTTGATTTTCATTTGTTAAACCTAATAATAATAATAATAACCAGTGTCGTAAAGTGATTAAAAAAATTTACAGTTAGATTTAATGGTAATCTAAATGTAGATTTACCTTTACTTCATTAATGTTATTGTGAACAGATGTATTAAACGACTAACGCCATGTTTTCAATTCTATTGCTGTATTTTATATTTAGCTTATAATAAGAGGTTTATTTGCATTACGTATTAAGAGCTCAATTAATAAAGTGTTTGATAATTAGTGTAAATTCATTGTTGTAATTATTTTCCTCAACAAGTTCGTATAAACACGTAGACGGAATTAATGTCATGGTAAAGGCTAATCTATGAACAGATCGAAAAGTCTTTATTACGAGTAACCATGACTGAAGTTATACTTCTTTTGGTGTGTTCAGAGAAACTGATCAGAGTGTATTTTCAGCAAGTTACGGAAGGTGCGCGCGCCGATGTAACAAACCATAAAGATTTGCGCAGGCCCAAGTGGATCAGTTTGCACGAACACGGCTGCTATTTATTTATTTATTGAATAAGTGTTATTTATTCAAACTTTTATTCATGGTATTTATGTCTTTTGTCGATCGTTTGACTCAGTTCAATTTTGTTTGAATGCGTAAAAAAATTATTTTTTTATTCACGCCAAAGAAGTATAATTTCTTACGTGCGAACATAAGTACACATGAGATTCTTTTTTAAAAAACATGCACTTGATTCATAGAAATTTATTCAAAAATATATTTTATGAATTAATGCGCAATGCTATTGTAAAATGTGTCCGTCCTAAAACGGCTAGACAACCCTTTGTAGCGGTCAATACACACAACCGTGTCATATTTGCTTGTTTAATTTCTATTTTTGCCAAGCCATTGCTATACAAAAATTAAAAAACTGATATCAAGATATCAAATACATACATTCTTCAAAGAAATTTAAAGAAAGAGAATGAATAATTTTTATCTTCATCAAAAGAAAGTACATATAATATTTATGGAAGATTATGTATTAATATTTTCCATAAAAAATAATGGATATTTGTATACATCTTACATATAAATGCGAAAGTTTTGTTGGATCTATCTGTTATCCGTTTGCAACGACGCGAGAAGGAACCAATCGATCGCTTTCAAATTTCCAAGATACATTCGTGTTATCCCAGGGAAGGTTTTAAGCCGTAGATCGAGGCTTACCTTAGGGATGTAGCTCCCTTGTGGGTTTAAGATATTAAAGATATTTATTAAAGAAAAAACTTATCCTTTTATTACATTATTTTTTTATTATCACGGCAATAGAAATTAAATAAAGTAAGATGTCGTTTTTTCTCTACAATTAATATCTGTAAAAATATTTAATATTCTCACAATCAAGAGGATAAAGAATGCGATGGGTGTCCAAGGAGCTCCATCCTCTGGCTAGACATTATTAGTATTTTAGTAAAATAGTTACTAATAACTACCCCGGAAAGTTATTAATAATTCATTGTATAAGTTACATATTTGTTTAAAATTGCTTTCTAGTTTTCTTTTATTTATTAATTAATAAAGATTTTAATCATTAAAGACTTCTTATAGTAATTACATTATGTCTTTTCCGAAGCGTTTAGAACTAAGGATTCGCTTCTTAATAGGGCTAAAAAACTAAGGTAGTCTTATTTTATATTTCATCACTTTTTTATAAACTTAAGAAATTTCATTACATACTGAAATTCATTTTTAAGAAACAAAAAAAAAGTAAGAAAAGTACACATTTTTAATTTATATTTTTAACTTAACTCGTCATTAACCACATGAGGATGAAAAAAATTCGAAAAATATGACTGTTGTTAAAAAACTTGTCTGTTGCTAACCTTTAAAAAAAAAATAAAATAAAAAAAAATATATATATATATGTATAGTAATTAAAAGACAAATCATTATGACAATGACAAGCATTAAATGTAATAGCTCCTTTATTCCAGATGTTCAATATCTTTGTAACTGCTTGTAATTATGTAATAACAAGCAATTTTTCTTGGGGGTGTCCTCGTTAGAGGCATTGACGTAAGACCGAGTCCCGGCGTGGGGACCCTGGGATGGCATAGCCGGGCCTGGTGGATCCTTCTCTGGGAGTTTGAGATGGGCGCAAAGTGAGAACCGTCCGGCAGGCCGAGACGTGGAGGCCCGTTAGAGTAAACTACACTCCCCCGGGCTGTGTAATACTTAACTGCAGGATCCGGCCCGGGAGAGAAGAGAAAAAAAGAAAAAAAAATTACAATAAGATAAATTTATTAATTAATCAGTAAATATTGAACACATTTTAGAATTTTTTGAGCTTTCCACATGTAAATATATTAAAATTAGTTTAAAAATAGCCAAAAAAGTGAACCCTCTTTAGGTATTTTTTCAATGAATGAATTTCCAAGCGTTACTAGAAAATAAAATGGTTTTAAAATAAAACCATCGCGCTTTGGCATCAGTAAAAAACTAATACTATAAGTTTTAATCACAACTGCTAAAGCTAACACCTTACTACTAGAATATAAGTGGGAAAACCAATCCATTCCACTAAGAATTAGCGTTTAATATTACAGTAAATGGAATATACTGTAATATGTTTATTATATTAACACAGAATACTCAGAATAATAACTGATTGCAAATGGACTATGACACGTACACTGAGTAGCACTGAACCGTACGTGCGTCTGATATAAATAGTTGATTATATTCTAAGAAAGGAAAAATAAATAAAAACAATGATGTCATTTTTCATTACAAAATTTTGAAAAAAAGAATTTAGAAATAACAACGTTGTTAGTATTATACAAACGATGAAGTAGAATAAAAAATATTACTCCCTACGTTTAAAAACAAAACAAGAAAAAAAGATGACCGACGACATATTATCGATGTAATATTATCGAAAAAAGAAAACAAAGAAAAACTGCAAAACATTTAGATCTGATAAATTGAAGAATGTAATATTAATGTCCCGATTAAATGCAGAATTGGTGAATGAAGTTAACAGTATCTGTCATGAAAATCACATATACACTTATGCGCGCGCGCACATATACACAGAAGGAGAGAGTGAGAGCATTTATAACATTCCACATGTATGGTATTTATAAATCTGAAAGTGGGGTATTATGGAATTTTCATTCTTATAGTACAAAAAAAATACTTTTAACTCATCATTCATTTTCTAATAAAAATCCAGTTATTCGGTAAAGATATTTCATTAAATATAAAAACAAAAATAAAACTATTTTAAGTGAATTGCTAGCATTTTTTAAACTTAAAACACGACTTAAACATGTATAACTAAATTTTATCATGAATGGGTAAAATTGTTTGCATTCATTTATTCATATTTTTACTGTACAGAGAGAGAGGAGAGAGAGAGAGAGCGAGAGAGAGAGAGAGAGAAGTCAACAGAGAAAAATAGCAACAGTTATTTAAAAGTTATATTCAAGCAACCTTTTAAAAATAACGCCGTTAGTTTATTAACGACGTTAACTAGTTATTAATAATTGTTTACAACATTTATGTAACCAAAATTACAAAAATGGAAGCTTTAAAGAAGCTAGGTTATTAAGAGGAACCCACCGGGTTGGTCTAGCGGTGAACGCGTCTTCCCAAATCATCTGATTTGGATGTCGAGAGTTCCAGCGTTCAAGTCCTAGTAAAGCCAGTTATTTTTACACGGATTTTAATACTAGATCGTGGATACCAGTGTTCTTTGGTGGTTGGGTTTCAATTAAACACACATCTCAGGAATGGTCGAACTGAGAATTTAAGAAGACTACACTTCATTTACACTCATACATATCATCCTCATTCATCCTCTGAAGTATTATCTAAACGGTAGTTACCGGAGGCTAAGCAGGAAAAAGAAAAAGAAAGGTTATTATGAGGAAGCCTAGGGTTATCCAGAAAATATAAATCCAGACGATGATAAATATAAAGAGGAAGAAAACGTTCAGACCAAGGAAAGAATAAAAATATTAAGAGAGGATGATGAATATAAAGAGAGAGAAAATTTGAAAACTACAGAACGTGTACACAAACTAAGATCAGAGAATTAAATCAACCGAAGAGCAATTAAATGATTGCCAGCAAAAAACAAATAAACGAAATGATCAACTCCAACTTAGGGAGAATATTGTCCGTAAATATCAGAGGAATAATGAACTAAATAATAAGAATTTTTTGCAATTTATTAAAGATCGGGCATGTATACACATATACACATATGATCTTACATATACACATATGCAGTAATATCTGTTAAATTATACATATATATTTTTAAAAGTACATAAAATTTTATTTCGCTAACAACTTCGAAGTTTATTTATTTATTTTTAATTTTTATTATTAAATTATTTATTGTAAAAGTTTTTTTTATGATCACGTGTTAATAATTATTAATAGATTAATTTATTAATTAATAATAATTAATTATTAAGAAATCAATATATTTAAATTAAAAAAAAAGTTAAAAAAACGGAGATGAAGACTGATTCGAACCGATGTGCCTTCCCTTGTAAGCTGAATTAAATATTTCATTAATTAAAATTTCATTTGGCTATAACCCTGGAACCAATGAAAATTAGTATCACTTATTACATCGTTGAAAATCTCTCAATGAGGGCTTACTGCAGTTAAGAAAAAGTCCAAAATTCAATTTTTTCTTGTATTTTTGGCTTTTTTGACACTTTTGGTTCAGTCGATTGGAATCAAAAGGACACAACTAGATATTGCAATATCCTAAATCCAAATTTTCGACATCCCACGTCTAATCGTTTTTGAGTTACGCAAGATACATACGTACATACATACATACGTACGTACAGACGTTACGCCGAAACTAGTCAAAATGGATTCAGAGATGGTGAGATTAGATTTCCGTTGAAATCTAGAAACGTAAATTTTTTGCGATCAATATTTTCTTTACTTAGTACAAGAAAGTAAAAAAATGCAAATTAAATCAAATTATTCTTGTACTTTATTCTTGTTAAATAATTATAAATTACAACAAAAAAATTAACTAAATTATATTTAATGTATTGTTTTTTGGTGATGGTTTTTATACATACCCTAATGGCAAAACATTATTGAATGAATGAATGAAATGACTAATAAAAAATTATCAAGAGTTTAAAAAGACAGTTCTTGTTTTCTTTAATTTAAAACTCCACGTTAGTTTGCATTTACTGTGTTGTACATATCTTTGAGGAAGGCTGTGTTTTTCTGTTATATCTTCTTTTTCATTGATTTCTTTTTGTTTATTTTTTTTTCATTTTGAAATTTTAAATTAAGGTGGACAAGCTCTTTTTTGATATAATTTATGTTTTAATTTATTTTTTGTTGAATAGATTTCCGTTGAAATCTAGAAACATAAATTTTTTGCGATCAATATTTTCTTTACTTAGTACAAGAAAGTAAAAAATGCAAATTAAATCAAATTATTCTTGTACTTTATTCTTGTTAAATAATTATAAATTACAACAAAAAAATTAACTAAATTATATTTAATGTATTGTTTTTTGGTGATGGTTTTTATACATACCCTAATGGCAAAACATTATTGAATGAATGAATGAAATGACTAATAAAAAATTATCAAGAGTTTAAAAAGACAGTTCTTGTTTTCTTTAATTTAAAACTCCACGTGTTTGCATTTACTGTGTTGTACATATCTTTGAGGAAGGCTGTGTTTTTCTGTTATATCTTCTTTTTCATTGATTTCTTTTTGTTTATTTTTTTTTTCATTTTGAAATTTTAAATTAAGGTGGACAAGCTCTTTTTTGATATAATTTATGTTTTAATTTATTTTTTGTTGGATTAGAATCTCTTATCGTTTGAAGTTCGCTATGGATTGAAGTTTGTTTGTTTAAGTGTTTATTTTTTATTGGATTTTATTTTAATTATTTTATTTTAAACAGGGATTGAATCAGTAGATTTGAAAATTTTTATTATGAATTAGGCAAAAAATATTTTGTCGTTGAATGAAGTGAAAATTTTTTATTTTCCTTTCCCTCCATTCATCAAGTCTTCTGTCGCATCCACTATTAAACACCTCCTCATCATGCAATGTCCTCTTTTACCTATATTCAATTACATTTAGTATTTTCCTATTGTCTCTGATCACCCTTAATACTTCTTAATCTGTTACATGGTCTTAACCAAACCTTAAGTAAATCTTAAGTGATATTTAGCACTGAATCCTTTGAAATCTAAATCTTCTGACTTTTAGACATGTTATTTAGTGTTATATTGACAGATCATCACTGACAGTTGCGTATAGTTGCAAATCTGATATTTCGTAGCAAGATTTAAAATTCAGAATATAATTTTTTCTTAAGTAAACACTGCAACATCAACGATCAAAATAAAAAACACAGTAATCTCTCAAGTTAATATAAATTATGACGTGTTCCTGAGTTTAAAATTGTTTCTTTCCCATTTTGATGTATTCAGCAAATATACATCAAATCCATTTTTATTTACTTTTAACAGGATCGTGTTAGCTGAAGAATAGATGTGATTTGTCTCTACTTCTTTTTCCGCAGCTTCTCCCACCATCATGTACGGGTCGCTGAATGGTCTTCATTCTTCTTTCTCATAAGCATCTTATCCAATGATATCATTTTTTTTAAATCCTTTCTCATGCAGGCACGTCATCTTTTTTTTAGTCTACCTGTTTTCCTTCGTCCCTACATCTCTCTTTTCATGACCCTTTTACAAACATGGTCTCTTCTAATTATGTGGCTAAGCTACTTCAACCTTATTTAATATTTCCTCTAATTTTGTAGTAAAATTTCTGATTTTGATCATTCTACTTAAATATACACTGCAATATTTACGTAACTAGTTTCATCACTCCTAGTTTCTTTTCATAGGGTATATTTTCTCTATCTGTCAGTTTTCTGCTCCACACATTACTTCTTTTATTTATCTTTTTCCTCTTTAGCCTTCGGTAATTACCTTTCAGATAATACTTAAGAGGATGAATGAGGATGATATGTATGAGTGTAGTCTTGTACAGTCTCAGTTTGACCATTCCTGAGATGTGTGATTAATTGAAACCCAACCACCAAAGAACACCGGTATCCACGATCTAGTATTCAAATCCGTATAAAAGTGCCTTTACTAGGACTGGACTTGAACGCTGAAACTCTCGACTTCCAAATCAGCTGATTTGGGAAGACCCGTTCACCACTAGACCAAGCCGGGGGGGTTTCCACACATTAATTCTGAACCAACAACGCCTTACAGACCTTGGTGTAAATTTTTGCGAAAAATAATCCGTAAAAAGACGTTTTTGATAACTCCAACTCAGATTCATTATTTTTTATTTTAAATCCAAAGTAATCAAAAAGTAATGTTCATTCATTTAGGTTGTCATTAAGAGCCGCTTACATACTAAAAACCGTAATAAAAACGCAGACTATTATTTTTGTTTTGATTAATCTGAATTTATACGCACAAAATATTTATTTAATTCACCCAAAGGGACCTTTTGACTGTAAATATTTTAGATTCGAAAACAGTTAAATTATTGAAATATTTTAAAATTTAAAAAACGGGTTGTATTTTAACTGAAAAGAATATGTTTCATTTACGTAAAACTGTAGAATACAAACCGTATGATTGGAATTTCATTTTAATAATGTACAATGAATATTTACAATAGAGAACTATGAAAGTAACATGAAAAATCACTTTGACTTTCAAAAAAGTGCTCGAAAATATATAAATGAAATAAAAAAATAAAACGTGACTAACGACAAACTCTTAATCTATGTGCCGGAAGTAAATACGGGTTTATTTTATCCGTCATCATTTTTACTACAATACAGAAAAATATAAATCAAACTTCAATATTTTACGGTATTTTTTTTCTTTTGGTGGGGTAATGTGCATAAAGGAAAAGAACTGTCAGGCTAATAAAGAATTTATATAGATTTTCAAAGAATCACATGACATTTCCGCTTTTGGCGGGAACTATCAACATAAAGAATCACATGAGATAAGATGAGGGTGCTAATCCATTAGTATGTAGACTAAAGACAGACAAGACGGTGAAAGAAAAAGAAAAAGGAGGTAGAAAGGAGACGTTAGGGTAAAAGGATAAACTAAGCCTAAAAGAACACTCTGTGTCCGGTAATGGCTTTCTTAAACCCCTGAGACTAAGGATGTAGTAAAGGGAGGGATTGAGCAGTGTTGGGAACCGGAACAGCGCTTTGACAGCATAGAACACGTGCATGAACGTTTGAAACGGTGGCTGTGTAAAAAAAAAACTAGGGGTTATGACGAAACGATACCAATCCGGCCGGTAGTACCAGAATAACAGCAGTAAATTGTTTTGCCCGTTAAATGACGAACAAAGAATCATATTATACCAGCCTACAATAATACATGCTCAGTGAATGGAAGTATGCATTGCCAGGGTACACTACGCATAGAGCTATAGAGATATTTCAGAATATCAACTAAACAATTCTGTTTAAAATTTAATACCTGAGTGCTACGATAAAATATAAAATTAAAATCGATCGAGTTTAGCATCTGAATAAATACCTAATATTTTACTACTCATTAAAATACGTAAAGAAATTCATGTGTATATATATATAAATATATATATCACAACGAATATTCTTTACATATACTCTCTCTCACTCTCTCTCTCTCTCTCTCTCTCTCTCTCTCTCTCTCTCTGTGTATGTGTGTGTGTGTGTGTGTGTTTATTTATTTTTTGTGCAAATAATACATAAAAGACAATTTTAACTAAAATAAAAAATAATTGGTAACTTTGAACAAACATTATTATCTTTTAATTTGTTACATATAGCCTTAACAGAGAGTGGTAAGTGTATTCAACTTGTGTAATAAAGTAAAAAGAAATAAAATTGTAGGAATGTCATTTTCTTGTTCACCTAAAGACTAACGTCCGATGACAGCTAACATATTTCTAACGATAAGAAATAAAATTTTGTAGCCTGTGAAATATCCATTTTGATTTGAATTCAAAAAAAGAAACTTCCAAATAAAACGTTAACCGATTTAACGTTAAATCGTTTTCAAAAATTTAACTGTTTTTAAATCAAAGATATTTACAGTCAAAAGGTCCCTTTGGGTAAATTAAATAAATATTTTGTGCGTATAAATTCAGATTAATCAAAACAAAAATAATGGTCTACATTTTTAATGCGGTCTTTAGTATATATGCGGCTTTTAATGACTACGTAAATGAATGAAAACGTTAAACCACTCCGTCATTGAGATCTATTCGCATTAAATTGAGAAATCTGTTATTTCACGGAAATTAATACTGTTTAAATACTTAAATTATTTCACTTTTATTTCTTTTTCTTATCACTGACCAAAATTTAACCTTAATTCTGAAAATTGGATATGAATTTGTGTCGCAATCACTTGAATAGGAAAAACTAGAATAAGAAAACGCCATTCAACTGATCCCGTACAGATGTCAGTGAGAAGAATTATCTGGTTGCCAAATAAAACTGTCTGGTCTACCTTCCTTATTTTTCCTGTTTAGCCTCCGGTAATTACCTTTCAGATAATACTTCAGAGGATGAATGAGGATGATATGTATGAGTGTAAATGAAGTGTAGTTTTGTACAATCACAGTTCGACCATTCCTGAGATGTGTGGTTAATTGAAACCCAACCACCAAAGAACACGGTTATCCACGATATAGTATTCAAATCTGTGTAAAAATAAATGACTTTACTAGGACTTGAACGCTGGAACTCTCGACTACTAAATCAGCTGCTTTGGGAAGACGCGTTCACCACTAGACCTACTCGGTGGGTTGACTGGTCTATCTTCCAGTTGAAGAAAGAGCCACGAACTCAGCATATTCAAATTAGCAACTCCTGTTTCGCGTCCTTCAGGAAAACAGAACGGCCCGTATCTTGCCGTCGGGATATTACACAGAAACCATTTTATTTGGGGAAATATGCATTCTATTAGCTATATTCTTATGCACTGTAAGAGTTCATATGAATTTTTTTGACTTCTAGATATGGTCATTACGTATGTTAGCTTTTCCACTGATATGAAATTTTGACTCATCGTAAATCACAATATGATAAAGAACGTCCGTCATCTTCGTAACGTGAAACATTTCAATTGCGAAGTCTGCATCCATAACGTAGTTGGTGGGCTTTAAAGCTTGTACACACAAAAGGTTTTAAAGGCTTTAGAGCCTACACACTGACTTCACCGACATCGTTAGTTCATGGGGGGGCCTTTCAAACAAATTTTTTAAGACTTAGCAGGTAAGACTCCCCAATACGTTCATGATTTTCTTCAGACCCTTTCAGTCATCCCGTATTCTTCCCTTTACATATATATCCGGGCATTTTAAATCGATTATGCTAGCTACGAATGTTATTGTTACTCGGAGGATCACAAAAACAACTTTCTACTGAAGGCACGTTGAACTGTAACTACAAATTCACAGTTATCATACTGCAAAACACAGAAGGCTTTCTGTTCGGAAGTTACCATCTTTGCTAGTGGCGTCGTCATGCGGGAAGATAGGGACTCAATCTATCGCCGTGGGTGCAACTAAAAATGTTCTTTTTGCTCTTTGATTACAGCCTTAAATCAACACTAAACTCATCCAAGAGATATTATTACATAATAAAACACCAATATTCTTTTCTGTAACACCCGGTATTATATTAGGTATATATTATAAACAATAATATAATACATATTTCATTAATTTGAAGATGTAGTCTTTTTTTCAGTATCAATTTCGAGCATATTTTTTAAAAATTTCTTAAAATAATTTCCAGTGATTTTATTTTACCGGAATCCTGTAATTCCATATATTCAAAAAATTACAATGAAATTGTAAACCGTATGATAAGAGCCTCGCAGATATCATTTCTTCCGCTCAAAAAACAAAAAGATTTCTGTAATATAAATAAAACTGTTTCTAACAAAACGATACTGATATCAAAAACGGTAAGATACTACATTTCTATTATCAAAATCTATTATTAATTTAGAATTTTCTTTAAAAAAGGAATACATGTTAAATATATGTAATAGACAATAGATACAATAATAGATAATAAACAATCTTTAAGCGTTCCATATAATAAATAAAAAAAATAAAAAATTTGTTACAAAACTCTTACCGGCTTGATTTAATTTATTAAACAACGAATAATCATAAGAACTGTATTATTTCTGTAAATGTGATATGTATTATTTGTTGTTTAATAATTGAAATCGAGCCGAAGTTTTGTAACAAATTTTCTTTTTTATTTCTTATTATATAGACGCTTAAACATTGTTTATTATCTATTATTGAATGTCTGTTGTCTATTACATATATTTAACATGTATTTTTTTTTAAAGAAAATTCTAAATTAATAATAGATTTTGATAATAGAAATGTAGTATCTTACCGTTTTTGATATCAGTATCGTTTTGTTAGAAACAGTTTTATTTATATTACAGAAATCTTTTTGTTTTTTGAGCGGAAGAAATGATATCTGCGAGGCTCTTATCATACGGTTTACAATTTCATTGTGATTAATTTTGGATATCACTGTTTTGTTAGATTATTTTTTTAATTTTTTTTTATGAATTACTAATTGTTATCATATGGATTTATTATTAAAATTTATTACCCTAGAACAAACAAATTGAATTTCACGGCCAATTTTTTTGTTTTAAACATATTTTCACTTCATACCATATTTTTACTTTTTTAATAAAACTAATATATGATCTTTACGAATGAAAATCTGTGATGTAATATTGCATTTGAGGGTTACACTTATAATGTGTAACCCTTTTATTGTTAAATTCGATTTTACCAATCGAATTTTATTTTTAAAAAGTGATGAGAATTAAAAAAATTGTTTCATCTTCAGTACTTTCATTTATATAATAGTATTTACTATTACAAAAAAACTGTAGTATATTTTCTTTTAAATTTTATTATTTCAAGTACATTATCAAGTTTTTGTACGCTACCTAGCTAGTACTATCAAGTAATGCTATCTAGCGGCGCGATTCGTAAAGGTACATTAAAAAAATTAATAAAATGACTTAATCGAGACCCGCGGTTCATCAAATGGAAAAAACGTTGTCTAACAAAAAACGAGGTATTTTTTGAAAGTATTCTTTATTACTAATCTGACTGAACTGAAATATAATGTTTTCACGCTTTTTTTTTCCTTCATTTTCATTTCGCTGTTAAGTTAGATCGTGTTTAGAACTGTAAACGTAGTTCGCTTACTCTCGTCACTTCTTACCGACGAAGTTCTAACAAACTCTGTCTAATAAACTCAAGCGCATTCGCGCATATATACATAATTTTTTTTAATCCGCTTTAAACATATTTTTATTTTTTTTACATATTTTAAATCTAGGTTTTTTGGTTTAGAATTAAATAAATATTTACTTCCTAAAAATTAGTTTGTCCAATTAAAATTTTGAAAGTTAGAAATAGATAAATATATCATGTAAACAGACCTCTTGGAACAATCAGACAAAAAAAAATTAATGTTTTCACTTATTATATGAAAGGTTAAAATTAAGTTTTTCGAACAAGGCACCGTTGGTAAAATAACTACTAAACACAATTTTAAGAATAGCTTACTAAAATTCCATTTGACTTTCTCAAGCTCTTTCGGCTATTCTGCCACCTTCAGGAGGAATTTATAATTAAAATATACAAAAAATGTAAAATTCACATAATAAAATTAAATAAATAACAATTGATTCTCATTTTGTAATGTTAGAGTCATAAGTTAAAGTAACTACGTCCGTTTTATAAGAGTACCACAACTGCTATCTCTTATAAAATTATTATCTCTAATAAAATCAATAATCTCTTATAACAATTGTGATACTTATTAACTTGATACTTTTTAACTTATGACTTTAACATCACAAAATGACGATCAATTCTTATGTATTTTATTTTATTGTATGAATTTTACATTTTTTAATTATAAATTCCTTCTGAAGATGGAAGAATAGCCGAAAGCGCGTGAGGAAGTCAAATGGAATTTTGGTAAGTTGTTCTTAAAATTGTGTATAAAAGTTATAATTTCACGCATGTGTGTGTGTGTGTTTTTTTGAGCACGTGCGCGCATAAATGCGTTTGTTATGAGTACGCGCTGTTTTATTTATCGTTTGCATGTAACAATTGGGTTCAGGGAAGAAGGCAATAAGGAAGGAAAAGTTTTATTGCGTAATTATTAGAATATTATTTTAGTTTTACAAACAAAATTTAAGTTGTAGACAACCGTCGGTTATTTTAAATGAGAATACTGAAAATTATTTTCTTTCTGTTAATAAAAGCAAATAACAGGATTACTAGAGAACATGCAATATACAGCAAGCAGCTCTTGTAATCACGCAAAACGCAACGGCGATTACAAGAAATTGCGTGTACTTTACACAGTAGGCCTGCTAGCTGAGGCACAATATTATAGTGAGGAAGATAGGCCAAAAATAAAAGGTAAAAATGGTGTAATATTTTATTATATTAAATATTATAGACAAAATATATTAATTAATTTTTATTTATTGAAATGATCTTCAAAAACATTTCACTTATTTATTTTTATGAGGTTTGAAATGATAATTTTTTAAATTTCTTTATAAGTATTTTTTATGTGTAATATTGTAACCTATCACTTAGTAATTATTTGGTTTAAACTCTTTTCACGGACTTTTATTCATTCTTTACAAGATTAGTGCATGTAATTACGTACAATGTCTATCATTCTGCTGTTATCAAATCGTCATAATTCTATTCCTGAATCTTCAGATTTGATCACCAAATTTTTCTGGAAGGGAACCTGATTTCCTCTTAGGTATTGGGTGCATTCACAACAATTAGATATTATATCGTCAACCTGGTGCAATATTGTCACATTCTTGAGCAAGTGCAATCGTTACCTTCTACAATCTATCTAACCAGTCGCTTCCAAACTGTTATCAGCATTATTCTCTCATTGAGTAAGAGAGTGATTAAAATTGATATTATGAACAGGACAAGCAACCTGGCAACTACGTTTCAGGCAGTCCCAGCTTTTCTTCCATAAATGAGTTTAACTCAAAAGAACAGTATCATTCGGGTAAATGAAACGAATATTTTGATACTTCATGAATATCGTTGCAGCCATTCTGGAGTTACAGGAAAAAACAAATTGAAAATAATAAATACCATCTTTCAGGTATTCTTTTTTGACATATCACTCTCTTCCCGGTATTGTCATACGAAAAACTAATAATAATTAAATATTTTGTTATATTCACCCTATTGTATACGCTATATAAGAAGGATACCCTTAAAAGTAAATAATTTCAACAATCCTGGCATCAAATTTTAATATAAAGTAGAAAAGAAAATTGCGATTTTTAATTGGCGTTTTTATCTTTGTTCTTAAAATATTTAAAAAAAATACATTTATACAATCTTCTCCAACAAAATTGATTTAGCTACCTAAGAAAATAAATTAGATAAATAGTCTGTACTAAAATAGGGTAAAAATATTTTTTAAATGTTTACTAGTTCTGTTAAAATCATATTCATCCTTTCACCTCCTTGAAAAATAAATATAAAAATTTTTCTAATCAAATAAACTTTGCAGTTACTACTAATGAAATATAATGTGTTGAAAATGTTACTTTTTAATTTAAAAATTAAATGCTATTACATTTTCATTATTTAGAATAAAATAATCTAATTCATAAAAAGTCAAAGTTGATTGTAAACATGAATTAAACATTTTTATAACCAATTTTAGTGATATATTTGATGTCAATTCTCAATAACTTTTAATTTTAAATTATTTCAGCATATATTTCTTACTTTACTGAGTTAACTCATCTATAGTTCACGTAAATAATAGAAGTACACAGCGTAGAGCAATTGCAATTAAAGTACTCTTCACAATTACATTTAAAATATTTAATTTCAATCTTTACTTTTAAACTTTATTCTTCTTAGTTCCCATAACTCTATTTCCAATGTCTTTGGGATTTATAGCATCAAAATCATTTATTATTCTTCGTGAGTGTCGAACTAACCACAGGAGATCAGAATGCATCTTTTTCTTTCATGATTTCTTGATTTAAAAAAAAAATTAATAATTTTATACTTACGTAAATGTTAGATGATATTAAGTATTATCTAGTTTTTTTTAAAAATTTAACATCGATAAGAGTGTAATACCTATCTATCTAATATATATATATATATATATTTGTGAATTAGTATGCATTTCGAAGACTGAAATAAGTTTGCATTGTAATCATGAGCACTTATAATTTAAAAATCAGAGCACTGGATGGACAAATAAATTATACAAAATGACTTACACGTAAATTAACAGTGACACTAAAGTGGTACAAAAGTTATTTTACTAAATCTTTTTCAAATATTTAGAAAAAAAATCATAGGTATTACATTATGGAAGTACATTTACATAAACCCTTTATCAATTACCTTGGTGAATGATGTCGTATCATCGTTTATGATATCTGAAAATTTCTGAAAAAAAGGAGTTAGCTGAATATTTATTTTTGAAAATTACATTTTTTTTATAATGATTACAAAATTTATAAGAACGATTTATCATCATCCCCTAATACCTAGTTTGGCAGACCGGTCATTTAAGGAGCAGACCATAATCTGCAGGTGCAGTTTAAAACCTAACAATGCAATAAAACGCACGCAGTACAAAATTCGATTCAAACTGCCGGACGCCATCCTCTCTGTTTTTAATATTACGCTCGTAATTTATCATATTGCGAAATGAAAGGAATTGACCTTTATTAAGTGATTTCCAGAATCTAAGACTACGAGCTCGGATGTAGAGGAAATTCAAAACTTGAAGAAAAGAAACTTCAAATACGTATAAGAATTATTGATATTTCCTTATCCTTCATAAAATATAAATTTTGTTATTATTTATACTTTTTGGCACAGTACAAGGAGAGAAGTAACACAAAAATTTATGAAAAAAAGACTCAGTACTATTTTACAAGTTAAGTAATTTACAAATTTTTAAGTACGAAATCAAATTCAGTATTGTAATTTTTTTTTTAATCCCACACTTGTAAATTCTGAGAGTTGTTATTACAAAAATTATGTTTTTTTTTTTTCATTAGTACTTCTACATCTACGTCTATTATTAATACTGAAAAAAGAAATCTTATGTTGCACCCTTAATGGAAGCATATAAACGCGATATTTCGGAGCACATGTCTTATTCTGTAATGGCTGCTAATGTGTAACAAATTCACCAAAAATAATCGAAAGTATAAGAAGGATGATGAGGAGCGAATATTTACGTTCCGAATAAATATTAGATGGTATTAAGGGTAAATGATTCTTAAACAGATGATCAGATTTTTATGTTTGAGTCTCTTGCTTTTATTCTATTCATTTTAGATATTATATTGTCTTCAAGACATTTGGATTCCTTAAATCATATTTTGATGAATTCTGCAATTGAATCCCTTTAAACTTTAAAGAGTAGTTTAAATAGTTTTGAAAATAGATCTGATAAACTTCAAACGCCTAACATAAATTTTTACTGTACGTTTTTAATGAAGTGATCATTTCAGTGTAACAAATGAGATATTCAAATACACTAAGAATGAGCAGTTTTTTAAAAATAACTTTTCTTCTTTATTAGATAAAGATGGCAGTAAGTATGCGGCGTGGCTAAGGAGACATGATAAAAGAAATTTATGTGCTCAATTTAATTTAATTTATATGTTCTAGAAATTTATAAAAGAAATTCTCGATACTAAATGGAGAATCGGTTTGCTGCAGGACGTACCGGAAACTACATTCCTATTAATATATCCCGGTCATTCCAAAAATCAGATAATTGGATAAAAGAAATATCGCTTTGTTTTATGTTTTGTCAATAATGTTAAAAATGTTTAATTAATTTTAATATGAGTTCTTAACTTGTCCTTGAGTATTTTGTTGTTTTTTTTTTTGTTTGTAGGGTGAGTAGGCTGGCTTCTCATCGTCACTATCCTTTCCGCTTTCAGAAGAGAGGGGACAAAAACAATTGAATTACGAGTTCGTAATAACATCAGCTTGACAACTCCTACTTCTCTCGTGACAGCTCTACTTCAATGCTCCATTCGTTGCTTCACTAAGCGGGAGAGATCTCATTTCATTACATGTAAGTTGAAAAACCTTCTACTCTCCTCCTGTTAGTGAGCAGTGAGCTGTTATTCTTACAATAATTTAAAATAATTACCAGGATGATTGTATTATTTGGATAATAATAAAGCCGAATGGAACAATAATTTTATTTATTTTCTGGTTGATAGAATTACGGAGAAGCTTTGAAACTTGTACGTGAAATATGGAAATGGAATTTTGCAGCGTATGAAAAATGTCATGCCTGACCGGGATTCGATCCGGGGACTTCCGGATGAAATGCCGAGATGCTACAACTCCACCACGGTGATCGGCAATTTATATCTCTCGTTTCAGTCAGCGTTCTCATCATTCAGTAAAAAGAGAGGGGGCAAATTTGCTGTTAATATAATACAAATTTTGCCACACCACTAAATTTTGATCATATTTTTTAAAAAATCGAATTAATTTACAGTCGATAGGGAATAAAACTCAGAAAAAAGAAGTTTCGTACCACTACAGAAAAAAACTTATCGCGTCACGCAAAGTAAGCCGGTAGGTTCTATAAAGTATTGACTTTTCCTATAAGTATTTCCCTTCAATAAAAAATTTAATTCAAAAGTTTTTTTCTTCCTTAAGTACTCTTCATTCCCCGTAATTTAATTATTCAAGTGGATTCTTGATGACTTATGAAGCTGCACGTGTACCGTAATTCAGAGTACTATTTTTTTAAACAAAACACGCTGGGGAATTCTGTAATATATTATTAGGAAAATTTATATAAAGATGAATACCACATAAATATTATCATAGAAATAAATTACCTCAAAAATAAATATTAACAATTATTAAAAATACATATTTAAAAATAACACATCTGCATTTATAAAGTAAATAATTATTATCTAGGGAAATAACTCAAGGAATACCGAAGTAAAACTTATGGTTGTCATTCTACATTTAAAAATTAACCTAAATTTTTAGTTCATTTAATTTATGGACTGTAAGTTCTTAATTGTATTCCTTTTTAAAATTAATCCAGTTTTATCATTAATATGATGTAAACGTTTCTATTTCACATTTTTCAGTTACTCATAACCGTCTTGTTTGTAATTTTATTAAATAAACGAATCAAGGTTTAACTTATATTGATATATGATAGAATATAAATCATTCGTACAACCAATCATATATCAATAAAATTTTGACGTTCAGTCATGTCAAAAATTAATTATGATTTTGAATGAACGTCTACCTTTTCTCAAAGAACATAATAGAGATTTCTGAATCTGAGTTTCATATCTTTTGTACTACCGTTTCTTTCGATATTTTTAATAAAACCAAAAGTGATCAGTACATTTATTATTATTATTTATAAATAAGTAATTCTTAGATCTGTATAAATAAAAATAAAAATGTTCGTTTGTTCAAATCTTAAATCTCCGAAAGTTCTTCACCGACTGCTTTGAAATTTTGACACAACGTTACATTCGAATATGCGCGTGTTTTTATATACCTACTATTTATATACCTAAGATGTCTCACCTGTGACAGGTAAAAAAATGCTTTTTTTTAAAAATAGCGCTGTTGAAAGTAAAAGCAACACACGTTTACTAAATATTTTACGATTCTATTTCAATGTTTCCGATATGTGTGTCCGCTGTAGACTAAAAAGCTACTGGACCGATCTACGCGTGGGGAAAACGGGAGAAAGGGAAAAATCGGAAAATCGAAAAAGGAAAGAAGGTAAAAAAGGGAAGAAGGGGAAAAAAATAAAAAAGGGGAAACGGGGAAAAGGAAATGGAAATGGGAAATAGAAAGAAGAAAAACGAAAAGTGGAAGAGGGGAAAGATGATGAGTGAAGGGGAAATGGGGAAATGGAAAGGGGAATGGGGGACACAATGCGGTAAAACGAAAATGGGAAAGTAAAATGGCGGAAAGGGAAAGGGGGAAAGGAACGGAGAAAGGGAAGAGGGGAAAAGTGAGAAAGGGAAAAGGTTAAATTTTGTGAAGTTCCGTAATGTTTATTTTGTTAATGTTTCATAAAAATTTCAATTGTGTTAATTTAATATATATATACTCAAATCTAGCAATATCAAAGCATTGCTGGGTCTGCTAGTATTTAAATAATTTTTTAAAAAATACTAATAAATGCTTAATTAATGCTAATAAATGCTATAAACAAAAGTTCGGTTTAAATTGACTGACCTAGTGCGAACATGTTTGAACATGTACTACGAACGTACACTAGTGTGAATGCAACATTGTAACGTAACGGGATACACAACAAAAAACCCCATTTGAAAAATTAAAAATTAGTACTACTTATCTTTTTAAAATTTTTCATTTTTGAAGCCATTGCCAAACCAAATAACTACAAACATCTTATTTACCCTTAATTTCGCAGTGATAAAGAGATTTAAAAATAAGCTGTTTATTTATTTAAAGTAAGTTTCTTGATGTCTATTATATTTCATTACCAATTTATTTTCCTTTATATATTTTAATTTAAACCATCAACAAGCCAACAAAAAAAAAACGCACGCTATATAAAAAATATTAGTCAAAAAACTCTTACATTATCACTATGTATTTTGATAAAGATGTAAAATGGGAATGTATAAAAACGACATTAAGTAACGAGTATCAAAGATGAGTTAGGTCATTTAAAACAAGGGAATACGTATTATTTATTACCTCAAGTTTACAAACTAATTTTCTTGAACTTTTACATAAATTACCTTGAATATTAGATCTCAAAAATTATGCAAGAATAATCACTGTGCTATAAGATGGCAGTACTACGTAATAATTACTATAAATAAATCAAATATATTATCAAACTTTTAATGTAAATAAGCAATTTTTCGTTAAAAACTACTTTCGCTGCTGCTTTTCGATCACTAGCGGACTTCACTGTAACAAATATAATCTTTGAAATCGTTACATTTGTTCGAGAACAAGGTTTGATCTTACATTAAAAATAAAAATAACATTAGTATAAAGAGAATAATAAAATAATATTGATGATGATTATATTTTAAATTATAAAATATTTTTAAAAAAATCACAAAAAGATATCCTCCCCGGCGGGGAATCGAACCCCGGTCTCCCGCGTGACAGGCGGGGATACTGACCTCTATACTACCGAGGACCCACGTTATCAGCCCAATATCAATAAAATTTTAAAGTAACTTGTAAGATTTCGGTATTTAATATCACGTTAGTCAATTTCCCGTTAAGAAATAAAAAAAAACTTTCTTATATTTAAAAACGAGGATTTTGGGAAAGATTTTGGAATTTTTCCAGCAGTGTAGTTTCTTTCTTTTTACATATCGTCTTTTTAATTAGAGTAATACTAACAAGCAAACAATTTTTAACACTAATAAGTAGCGTTTTTATTAATATAATTTTTTTTTTAAATGCAAAATTTATTTATATTTTATAGTTCTTTATACTTTACACTCTACTTTATGCATTTTTAAGTATACAATTTTTTTTTTTATATTCACTGTCAATAAGTGAGTTTGTATGATCGTCAAAAAACAAATTAGAAGGTATAAAAATGTTTAAATCATTATCATTTCTTTTTTAACAAATCTGACAAAAAATACGACTCGTACAACATTTGAACTCTAGGAAGCAAAAAAAATCAAAATTAAGACTTCTTAAAAGCATACTTTCTTTGTGATTAAATTAAAACGATTAGTTAAAAACCCCACAATTACAAAAATAAAAACCTCGTTTCGTATATATATCTATCCGTATTCAAAATATATAGCTTTTTTATTTATACCCTGAGCAACGAAAGAAAACGGTTGAGTTTTTCAAACATTATAACTTTGTAACAACAGAAAAATGTATACAAAATTAAAATGTTTTATTTTTACATTACTTTATCAAGAACTCGTTTAAATAATAAGAAAATTATCACTCACACGTTCAAAAAAAATAAATATGGATTTTTAAAACATTTCAGACCATAAAATTTCTGAGCTCTACAACTTTGACAAAATAATTCTTCAAGAAAAAAAAAAAAAAATATATATATATATATGTGTGTGTGTGTGTGTGTGTGTGTGTGTGTGTTTAAAATTTGGATTTTAATCTTTCTTTCATAAAATTGTACTTCGTTTCAGTTATTATTTTGGCAGAAGTTGGATTTAAAAAAAAATGTTTACTCCATCTCTAAAATAAAAAAAAAGCATTTTAGTAGTAGTAAACAGTTTTTGATAGAAGTTACGAGTAAAGGACAGCTTCGTTTTTAAACTTGAACAAACAGCTGAAAAACCAAAAAACAGCGAAATTCATGAAATCAAAAGAAGAGATTAATGAAATCAGATAAATTAACTTAAACACGGTTACTATTTTTAACATTACAAATCATATATTATTACCGTAGATAATGTGTTATTAATATTTCTGCAGGATAATGAATGAAACATTAAGTACTTATTGTACGAAACGGAAGCTGATAATTGAAAAATGATGTTGATTTTTATAATGAGCGTACTAGGTTAAATTTTACAACGTGGTGCGTTGCAAACTCAATACATAATATTAAATTATACGTTTAAACAATATTCTCACCATGTTCGCCAATGTTTTTCACAAATGTGCAGGTACTAAAAGGTAACTATGGTTTTAAACCTTAAATATTTAATCTCGCTAACTTTTGGTTAGAGAAATGCACTAATGTAAAGGACATCAGGTATTAATTTGGTATCGAATAACAACTCCATATCTGTATTTTTTTTAATAGGTTGATTTACCAAGCGTTTAGATATATAAAGAGGATAAATTAAAAATGTGCAACCCATATTAAAAACGAACAAAAAACCAATTGTACTAAATTTAATCTGTAAAAGAAAATTATATAAATCATATAAAAAAATATTTTTATATATTAATTTTTAATATTGATGGTTTTAAAATATGATGCGTAATAGGTTGCAGATTACAACGTAGTTTTGCAAACTCAATAAATACGAGTAATATTACAATATACATATACACAATATTCTCACCATTTTCGCCAATATTTTTCTCAAATGTGCAAGTATTAAAACTAAGATTTTAAACCTTAAACGTTTATCTCGATAACGTTTGGTTACGGAAAAAAATTAATATACAAGTATATAAGGATTTTTTTACTATCTTAAAATAACGAGGAGAATGATTGGTAAAATAATATACTCTTTTCAAAGGTTAATCTGCATTTAATTTTCATGGCAACGACGAACAAACAGTATTAATCATTTCGATTGAAAATTTTGAAATATTCTAAGATTAGGTAAAGTAGTTGTTCGCTACAGTTCATATCCCGTACGACCAGACCATTTTAATGTTACATTACGAGTATATATCGAAAACTTGCTTTCTTTGAATTATATTTTAATTTAATTTATCTAAACAATTCAACTAAAGTATACGGCGTCAACTGACGCAGTATACTTTATCTTGATTTGTTTTATCTGCCTCTGTCAGACATATGAGAGAATATTATTTCTATTAACTGTTAAAAGTTTGATGTACAAACTAATCTTCATTGATCTTAAATTTTAATTTCTAATATCATGTTAGCATATTATAAAATGAAAGAGTAAATAAAATCATATTATGAAAAAATAAACAAAGCTGTACAAGTTGTATATATTGGTGGATTTCTGTAACCCAGAATCCCTGTAGTTAGTTATTCATAAATACTGTTACACTTCAGAAGTTTTTTAAATTGAAAATCTTTTAGACTTTGAAATCAAAATTTAAATCGCGTAATTTTATTCTTTTTTCAAAACTAAATTTTACTCTAAAAGATTTTAACTACTCAATTCACATCACATATTAAATAACGGATTCTCATTATTTTTATATGTTTAACTTATTAAATAAATTTCAAAATTAACTAATTTAATTCTATTAGTATTTTCATGATTTCTTAAATAAATTATGTGTGTGTGTGTGTGTGTGTGTGTGTGTGTGTGTGTGTGTGTGTGTGTGTGTGTGTGTGTGTGTGCGTGTGTGTGCGCGCGCATAAGAGAAATTATTTTTCTTTATAACTTATCAAAGTGTTTTTGAATGAAATTCGTGTTATTGCCGTAGTATTTTTTTCCGTTTCATCAGCCCGAGTAAAAATGATATAAATTGAAATGGTCGAAATGTGCTGCATTCCCCGTTAGGTAGGCCCACAGGTGTAATTTTATCTCATTTTTATACCGGGCAACCAAAGGATATTCTTGCAATAATTTTCCATTAGGGCAATCTATTCAGCAAAAAAAAAAAGTATATATAAATATATGTTTCTTTTATTAGGGAAAGGGACTAAACCCCTTCGGTGAAGGTGAACAAGATAAAGACAATTGAACTTGTAATATATTTTATTTCTTTCAGGCTTAGTTTAAACATTATAATTTTATCGGGTCTTATTTTAACTTTAAAATTTAAAATTTGTATTCATTGTTCTATTGAATGATAAGAACGTACATTTTATTTATATTTCATTTTTCAAATAATTTCATTTTAAATAGATATTTTTGGGCTAGAATTATTTTTAGTAAATTCCACTAACTTTCTCAGTCTGCGCCACCCTGAGAAGTTAGTTCTCGATTTCGTACGTTTTACACTTCTCGTTTTTGTATTTTTCCTTTCCTTGCAGACCAAAATGGCTAATTCAACCTTACACTTCTTGATAAAATAAAGATATATAGTGTATAAAGATTCGGGGGAATATGCTTTCAAGGCTTACGCGTTAAATGTTTATAATTCCTTGTGTGAAATAGGCTTTATCTACTTAAGCGTAAATTTATTTTTTAGATTCTGAGCCTGAAAGTTTTAATATAAGCCCATACCAAATTCGCCCGTGTGAAGTATGCCGTCTCCCATCAGGTGCCTCCTCAGGTGGGTTAGTAAGTACAATCAAAGGCATATTTTAATGTTAGTAAGAGACTTAAATACTAGAATATTTAATCAATCGATTGATGGAATCCTTTTAAAGAGGGAGTTGTTAATGTGAATGCTCACCATTTGGTTGGTTTTGCTAATCACTTAATAGGAAGTTCCTTCTTTCAAAAAAAGCAGATTCATTAGTACACATGAAGTGATAGGGGATCGAGATCTATAATAGAAAATGTTTTAATTAATTGGCGCCGCCTAATTTCTACAATGATAGATGTACGAGTACATAGAGGTTCCGATATCGGTTCTGATAATTTTCTTTTGCTAGGAAAATTTCTTTGTTTCTGTAGATGGTAGAAGAAGGTTAAGCCGACTTCCGGTGATGCTGATGTACTAGTATATAAAGTTTATTTGCTGCAATATGAGAGTGTGAGAAATCTTTATCGACGATTGTTGGCAGAAAAAATGTCATGTAGACCAAAATCAGAAAATGTTGAAGAGGAATAGAAAAACATAAAGGAGATGTTACACAAAGCAGCAAATGAAGCTCTGGGACAGAAAAGGAAATACAGACATTCAAGGGTCTTAAATTATGAAGTGATGGGATTTCAAATGCAATTAATAGAAAGAAGGAGGCGTATTTTAAATTTTTGCAGTGTTGCCGATGAAGATAGGCTGGAATAAAGTAGAAGGAGGAATTTAGCAAAAACGATAGCAAGGAGAGCTCACTAGGAAGGTTTGTACAGTTTTGTTAATCTGTTAACGCACTTGAGGAAGACCTTCATTGGCAATCATTTGTTTATAAGATTATGAAAAATTTTGACAAATCACAAAAGGATTCTTTAGTACATAATGAGATTGAAAACGGGGCTTGGTATTACAAATTTCTTTGGTGTAGACTGTATGAGGGGGATGGTGAGGAGGATGAGTTAGAGGAGGCTGATTACGGAATTGATGAATTATTATCGATAGAGAAAGTTTCTAACGTGATCCGTTCCATAAGGAATCGAAAGGCTACAGGGGTGGAAGGATTAGATATGGAATTATTCAAATATGGTGAGCCGGTGTTTGTAAATAAACTAAGCAGATTTTTGAATCGGTGTTAGGAAAAACGTATTGTATCAGTGGAATGGAGTCAAGCCATCGTAAAAAATATTTTCAAGAAAGGTGATAGAAAAATTGCAAAAATTACATAGAAATTAGTGTAGTGAATAGCGCATATCGATCCCATTTATTTTAAACTTTTAAGGAAATCATTAACAAATATTGCTGACGTAGTTTTGGGCGACGAACAAAGAGGTGTTTTTCACTGAAATTATTTGTCGAAAAACGACGTGAACTTAGTTTAGAAACCCACAAACCGTGCTTCAATTTCGAAAAAGCCTTTGGTAGGGTTAATAGGAGGTCCTTATAAAGAAACCAATGAACAAAAGAAGCTTTCCAAAATAATTGATTGCAACGTACGGAATATGTATAAAAATTGTCGTAGAAACGGGTAAGAAGTTGCTACAAGAGATTAAAATAAACCAAGAATTAGGCAAGGTTGCAGTATGTCACCAATCTTTTTCATTTATATATTGATGATATTTTAAGAGAATGGAAAACAAAGATAACTGCTACTCCAGTAAATGAAGATTTTTATTATTAGTACAATCCCGCAGATGACCAGCTCCTGATTGTAGAATCTGAGGATGATCTACCAAAATCAACTCACCAACTTTCTGAATAAGAAATGAAATTTAAAATAAAAAAGAAAACTAAAGAGCAAGAATTTTGGGAAAGGATTCTGTGAGAGTAGTGAATAGAAATTATACTTTTCAAGTTTGAAAGATTTGTTCTGCGCGGGATCTATTTTTTCTAAATCTTTTTATATTTTGCTAAATTTTCATCTAGAGTTTTTTTCGACTCTATTAAGAAAGGTAAAGACTGCTAGTAAGGAAATTCCTGTTTAATTATTGGCTTCATTTTTATTTCACCTTTTATTTTCCATTTTCCAGGAATTTTCACCTCCTTCCAGATTTTCAAGAAGAATAAGTATCAATTAAATTTTCTCGGGATATTTTTAACAGTTCTCCGGTTATTGAATCTTCTCCAGAAGCATTATAATTATTTTAAGGACATGATTGTTTCTTTGAATTCTTTTTAAGACCGGCATTCTGAATTTAGGATTTGTTTGCTATGATGGAGAGTTAATCTTTACATTCTTCCGAGTTCATGGGGTACAAAATAACTGGCTAAAATTTCCTAGATTTCTTTATTATTTAATTCGAATTTTCCGTTTCTTTTCTAAAGTAAAAAATAGGGGGGTGAAAATTTAAAAATTTGAATTTTGAGTTGAAAATTTGGTAGGATTCGTTGGAATTTACTGTTTAAATGTTTATTTATAAATAAATAAATGTTCGTTATTTTGTAAATTTATGGTACTTAGCACATAATTTTCTTTAGAGAAGAAACCGTAATTGTTACCAATTTCAGAGGTTTTAGTCAAATGTCTGATGACCAAAATAAATAAATATCTTCAGTGGATAGATTAAAATTATAAATTCAGCTACATGCTTTAACAAGCAATAAACTAACATTAATGATTGGTCTAACAGTACTTCCATTGAAGTAATAAGTATTCTTAGTGTTGAATCGGTTACTATGTATGAACTTGTACGCAATATAACGTTACACTAACAATTCAACTGACTGTCCTTTCATTTTGTATGCATACAAATGCCTCCTCATTAATGTGACTTGACTTTATGAATATAGAATATATACAAATCATAATCACGTAACTTCCTCCACATTGTATCAGATAATGCACAATTCGTCTCACTCTACAGTAACATAGAGAATAACTTTTAAACAACTCCAGATGTCTATAAGTGGAATTATTCCATATTCGCCATCAACGTAGGCAATTCGATCTTAAATGGATATCCGATTCGTCCAATCGCATTCCTCTAAAAGATTATATACCGTCACGATTTGATAAGAAAAATTTGCGTCGTCACGTTGAAATTTAAAATAATATTTACATTAAAAAAGTCTAAAAATAAAAAAAAACCTTCATAAATTTATATTTAAGTTTCATATTTTTGAGATTGGAGCTAAGTAAAAAAACTTTCATACTCATATTATAGCACCGAGTTTAAAAAATTAAAGAAAAATTGATGAATTTAAAATATTATATATGTATTTGTATTGTTCATAAAATAATTATCATTATTTTATTTTCTGTTTTCTGCTTCTTTCTTTTTATTTTCAAGTAGAAAGGATTTCTGGAAAAAAAACGCTGATCGTATAGTAAATTTACTTTTAACCACTGCGTCTTAGAAGTTAAAATGAAACAAATTCAGGGAAGATGAAATACAAATATAAGTTAAGTCAGTTATAACGAATGTAAGCTAAGCATTCTAACAAGAAGAACAAAAACGTTAAGTTTAAAATTTGATAATTATTTTTCCACCAATAATCCCTAATAATTTTCTTAAATTTTTAACTAAAATTATTTTTTATACCACAATATTACGGTTTGTATTATACCATTGAGGTATAAAAATCTCGTATTATTTTTGGGACAAATAAAAAGAAAAATATTTAAAGAGGGTCAGTTTATCAGACAATCCAATTATTTGTCACAAAAATCTTCCACTCACCTTATCTTGATAAAACATACTACAAAACCACCAGAACATTCCTCTAAAAATCATAGAAAAATAATCCAAACGAGTCAGGTTGGTAAAGACATACAATAAACGATTATAAAATGCATACTGATCGAACTGAGAACTTTTCCTTTTACTGAAGTTGTATCGTACCTTTTGCTTGATGCTTGACTGCGGACCCGGCAATTCTTTCCGCAGAGGATGAGATGAGTATTTTATAGCGTGTGTGAAGAATGCCGTGCCTGACCGGGATTCGAACCCAGGACCTTCGGGTGAAAGGCCGAGACACTACCACTCGCGCCACGGAAGCCGGCTATATATTCGTTCCCTAAAAAATTCATTATAGAATTCTTCTTTAAAATTTGTACAAAATGATGGATTACTTCGCAAAAAATAGACATTTTACTCAAGAAATACTAAATTTTTTATGATTACGTTCTACATACATCAATTCAAAGTATGTAAATTTAAAGCCAAAATTAATCGGTTGTTAATTCCGTTAAAATCTTAGATCCGAAATTGTTCAAGACAAAAATTATAAAGATGGTACGAATTCTTTAACCATATTGGTTGATGTAGTGTACACTTTTATCACTTATTTGCCTCCATCAGAGATGAGCAAATTATGGTTATTTCTATATATGAGTAATTTTAAAATTAACGTATTAATTTTAAACTTAACTGAAATCGTGAATTTTTAACTTTCTGAAATCGTGCATTAATAAAAAATGACTATCTGAATCTTTTGGTCGTCAGGATCTTTCTTTTGTTCATAACAAATACTATTTATATCACTCATCCTCATTCATCCTTTAATGTAATTAATACCTGACGGTGATTCCCGGAGGCTAAACAGGAAAAAAAAAGGCTCACTTCTTCATAGTTAGTTTGTTTACATGAAGATATTAAGATAGTAACTGAATCTTCCGAAATGAATCAGTCAGTTGGCTAGCATATAAGAAACAAAAATGTTTCGTGATTTTATTGTGTAATTTTGCGCGCATTATTTTTCTAAACATATCCACATTTCAGAATAAACACGTCATTATCAAATTATAGATTAAAACAGCTTTTTAGTATACTTTGTCTAGTTTTTTATTAGTATAAATGTAATTTAACAAAATTTATAAATAAATGGGCAAATTACTTTCTTTCATTAACGTACATGTTTTTTTAACTACATAAGCTTGAAGCTTGTTTTACAGATGTGAAATTTTTTTTTAATAGCATTCTGAACAGTATATTAAGAATGAGTGAAAAAAAATTATTAATTCCGGTTGAGAAATTAAGAACAGCAGCATAGTTCGAAGAATTTTGTTTTTATGTACCGTGTAGGCGTGTTTTTTTATGTAAAAATTAATGAGAAAAACAAACTGACGCCACCGGCGTGGCGTCACTGCTAGGTTGGGTATTAACAAGTTGGGACACGCATGAATGAAAGATGAAAGAAGGAATAAGACTAAAAAGGAAAAGGAACAACAAGCAAGAGCATTTCTTTCACTTTTTAATACCAGGTAAACATATTTCAGAAGAGAAAAACGCATGTAACTGAAAGCAAAACGGCAACCTTGTAAAGCGTACCTATAGTACTTTTATAGTCTCCTGGTAGTACGGTGATTCAATTGATGAACAATGTGAGCTCCAACGCAGCGGGCATCCTGAATGTAGCGCAGTGAGTGAATAAACAGCGAGAAAAGGGAAGTAGATTAACGAAATACACGGAATTTTACATAGATAGCGCAGTATGCCAGTTGGATCAAATATTAACCAAATGAATTTCAACTGATTATATTTTTAAAATTTAAATGTACAATTTTTTTAACCATTTCTATTTGTAATGATTGTAATTTCAACTGAACATATATATTTAATTAACAAGCTGATTAAACATCGCATATTTCATTATATTAATAAGCATAGAGCGCGCGGAAAGCATTCAACAATTAACAATATTTCTTCTGCTCGTTTTTACATTAATTTATTACTTATAAAAACAATTAAAAATTTTTTATTTCCTTATATTGAAATCTTTTTAATCTTTTTATTTCATCCTCCTTCCATTATCTAGTTGACTTGAAATTATGTGTCTATTTTTTTTTTTTTTTGTTCAGTCATTTGACAGGTTTGATGCAGCTCTCCAAGATTCCCTATCTAGTGCTAATCGTTTCATTTCGGTGTAGCCCCTACACCCTACATCCTACATCCCTAACAATTTGTTTTACAAATTCCAAATGTTGCCTGCCTGCATAATTTTTTTCTTCTACCTGACCCTCTAATATTAAAGCGAATATTCCAGGATGCTTTAATATGTGGGCTATAAGTCTGCCTCTTTTAACTATATTTTTCCAAATGCTTCTTTCTTCATCTATTTCCGCAACACCACTTTATCCACCCGCCTAATTTTTAGCATTCTCCTATAGCACCACATTTCAAAAGCTTCTAATCTTTTCTTCTCAGGTACTCTGATCGTCCAAGTCTCTCTTCCACATAAAGCGACGCTCCAAACATATACTTTCTAAAATCTTTTCCTGACGTTTAAATTAATTTTTTATGTAAACAAATTATATTTCTGACTGAAATCTCGTTTTGTCTGTGCTATTTTATGTGCATTTTTTATCGCTACCGCTTCATCCATCTTTAGTAATTCTACTTTCCAAATAACAAAATTCTTCTACCTCCATAATCTCTTCCTATTTTCATATTCAGAGGTCCATCTTCATTATTTCTATTACATTTCATTATTTTCATTTTGTTCTTCTTTATTTTCATGTGGTAGTTGTTGCGTAGGACTTCATCCATGCCGTTGATTGATTCTGCTAAACCCTTTTTACTCTCAGCTAGAATTACTATATCATCAGCAAATCGTAGCATCTTTATCTTTTCACCTTGTACTGTTACTCCGGATCTAAATTGTTCTTTAACATCATTAACTGGTAATTCTATGTAAAGATTAAAAAGTAACGAGGATAGGAAATATCCTTGTCGGATTCACTTTCTAATAACGGCTTATATACGTAATTTTGATACTGAAAATTTAATGTTCATTTCGATCGAAAATTACCAAAACATATTATATTATGTGCTAACAGGATAATTTTAAGAAAATAAATCAATAGAATAAATAAATAAATAAATAAATATATATATATATATATATATATATATATATATATTTCTTTAAGAATCTTTCATTTCAAATGCTTAAAACTAAAAACATTTTTTCACCTATCAAAATGTCCGTTTTGGTAACCAGAAAAAAGGCCACTCGTCGTTATAAATGGAGCTCCATTTGTAGCTTTTAATAATAAAAGTTAAAGATGAGTATAGCAAAAATTTGATATTTGTAACTATTTGTAATTATAAGTCCACGCTTTTATTTTTAGTATCATAACAGTAGCAAGTTTTAGTCATTTGAAATTAAAAATTAAAAAAAAAAGTTATATAAAGAATACGAGAAAATAGCTCCCAGATTTTTCTGTACCACTGCACATATGTCACTGTAGTGGAGGGAATCATAGTTAGTGTTCAATATCATTAGCTTGTGGCTTGTCGTTTAAGTTGCCATTATGAAATGAACGGATGAGTACAATGCGTTTGTTGTTGAAAAGTTTATCAGAAATAATAATTCTATTATCACGACATAAAGAACTTTTCGTACACATTTAGTCAAAATACCTCAGTTCTAGTTAATAATTAATTACAGAGCTATAGGTTCGGCCTTATAAAGAATACCACATGGAAGACCCAGAAATGCTCGGATACCAGAAAATATCGATGTTGTCAAAGAATCAGTATTGCGATCTTCCAAACGTTTGGTCCGTAAATATGCTTCTGCTTTGCGTTTGTTAGATCGAATTCGAAGAATTTTACTCGCTGACCTGAAGTTTCATCCGTATAAAATGACCATCATACACGAACTCATTGAAATCGATTGGGAAAATTGCAAGCACGTTGTGAGGAAATTCTTCAAAATGTTCCGGAAAATAACAATTTGATAACAAGTGACGAAGCTCATTTTCATTTAAAGATGATACTCTATATTTTAAAACCACATGAAAAAAAAAATAAAATAGACTATATTTTATCAATTTTCTCTCTCAAAAAAAAAAATATAATTTTATACATAATTTACATACCAATGCTCTTTAGTTAACACTGATGTAGGAGGTTATTTTCTCGGATGCTGTGTAATGATAATTTATACACGTTCATTTATTTCTGCTAACTGTTTTTTTGCCTCCAGTAGTTAATTTCATCCTATATTTCCTATCCCCAGAATCACTTCTTTTGGAAATAAGTTTATATAGAGTTTCTCCCAAAGAAATGGTCAGAATTTCTAGGTGTTCTACAAGTTATAATATACAAAAAAGTTTATAAAAATATGGGGCCAGATGTAATTTGTTTTCTGGACCCATATAAGTTATAGCTAATGAAAAGTTTTTTCGTGATTTCTGTTGAAGGGTAAAATGAAGCCTTTTTGAAATTATTGGGATTTAAGTAGTAAATTTGACACTTTCACATGGTTACTGATCTCAAAAATTGAATAAGACATTAATTACAATTACTTCAGTCCGTTTGTTATTACAGTACAACAATCTAGAACTAAGAAATGATGAAACGTAAAATGATATCTTGAAATCCTTTATATCGATTACATAATTGTTCGTTTAAAAATTCATTTGATTAAAGTATATTCATAAAAAAACTAGATACCAATAAAATTTAAAACCTCGTACTTATTTTGAACTAATTAAAAAAATTATTAAATTGCATCTCTGAGAAATAAAAATAAGTTTTACGTCAAAAAATTATTCTGCCTAGTGCACAAAAGGTCTATTGTTTACAAAGCACAAACTACTAGTTATGGATAATGATACAGTGTAGATAGCGTCGGCAAAGGGTACTTAAGGATCAGGTGCTAAGCTTCAAGTGCAGCAGTATGGTTCTTAAAATTTTGCGTACATACGACGGCATGGAGTAATAAATGAAGAAAATGTATATGTATGTGTGTGCACGAGTGCGTTTGTATGTTTGTGACGCATGCGTGCCTCATCCCAAACATTCCCGCTTCGCCATCATAGCCCTTTAATAACAGACACACCTTTAATAATGTATAAAATATGCTACTATGAACATCAATATTTAAAACAACTCACAACTCACTCGCACACCGTCTACTTGCCTACCCTTAGCCTTACTATTATTATATATGCACAACCCTCTGCAAGTATTTCGCTGCACATTATCATGGAAGAATTACAACAAAAAAAAAAACGATGAAGAGAGGGTGAACAACCATTAATAATAGCTAGAACTGAGGAACTTCCATTGAAATAAAAGTAAAAGTAAAAGAGAGTAAAAGCATGTAACACTTCCTAACCATCAGCACCACTCATAAAACGATGGGTGGCCACTTGATACTTCATGTTTAAAATTCTATGGTGATACATTTCTTATGACTTCAAAATACATACTTATAATTATGTGCGAATACGTGTACGCGTTACATACATAAACGACGGTTTTTTTCTAAAACATAGAAGTATTATGCCTATACGAATATAATTATGGTTCGTGTATATATATATATATATACGTAAAGAAGTTGTTCTCTGCCATGAAGCAACACTTTTAATGATGTCAACCGTTCGTTCTACCTTTATGTGGATATTATTTACAGGTGCATAAAAGTTACCATTGATACAAAGGAAGAAGGTCTGGTTTCTAAATATATATATATATTTTTTAATATTCTCATAAGAAAATAGATAATTTACAATTTAAAAAAATTGCAAGTTCTAATTAATGAAATCTGTTTTTAAAGTATGCTGGCAAATGTAATGTTAATAATATGAATACGAGTACAATCATTACAAAAACCAAAGGGATTTTGTATGAATTTCTTTTGTCATATTATTTCTTTAAACCAGTTAGTTCAGCTATGTTCTGATTGTTAAGTTATTATGCTGTACTAAGTATAAAGCTCCACCACCATAATACGTGGAAAGGCGTATGAGGAGAGAATTAGACAGGATATGGATCAACAGATAAATAGAGGCACGAAGTCCGAAGACGAATGATCGTGGGGCCAGCCTCTGGAGGTAGTCGGCGGGGGCTCTCCAGAGTCGACGGCCGTCAATCGCCCCCAGGGGCCGCCACGGGCTCGATTCGAATCGGGTAGAAGAGAGCCCGGATGATCACACGGTGGCTGAGTACATGCCATAGGGATTGGTTCCGGCCTCTGCGTGACTAAATGGGATGGTTTTTTAGCGGGTGAGAACCCCGCACTACCGCCAGAGTGGGTCTGGGGGCGGCTGGCAGAGCTTTTTCCTCCCCCTACGGAAAAAAAAAGAAAAAGTTATAACAAAATAATTGTTTACATTGCTAGTAGTTTTTTTACGAACCAAAGTTAAACATATTTATTTTAAAATTTATTTATACTGACAAATTTTAAATACCCCGAATAAGACTTCTACGAGCGAAAAACAGCAATTTCATAAAGGCAGGTCAACGGCAGATTACAACCGATAATAGTAACAATGAAATTCAATCAATATGGTTCTACATATAAAAGGATAATTTTCACGGTCTGCTTCCTTTGATACAAAGAGATGGAAAACAATGAATATTAGTTAAAAGTGTACTTAATCCTTTTATCTAAATGCATTTAGATAATAATGCATTTTGAACTTTTCAGTTTTTTATAAAAAATAAATATTTTACTAGTTATCTGAACATTTTTTCCGGTGAGATTGCAGCTTAATAATTAGCTTCAATAAATTCGCAAAAACCCGAGCAGCAGTCTTATTTTATTTTCCAATTACATTTCTGTTAACTTATCCAGTTTCATTTCCCTGCTGAATTTTTATTTTTTTTTTTTAGTTTTAGTAAATAAAAGCTAAAAACAAAATTATCTTTTTAAACTAATAAAATTACATTCGTGAATAATGTAAAAATCTGGAAGTGGGTCCTACTAACTGCATAAGTATTATCCATAACCGCTATTAACTATCCTGAAAATATCTTATACCAACTTAATTGCTGTTTTTTGAACAATATTTGCTTTTTTTTCTTTCTATTTTTTAAAATTTAAATAACAACGCAACTGCTGTTTTTGCAATTTATTAATGTAATTTTTATTACTAATTATAATTACTAACTTTAATAGCTTATTACCGTTACTTTAATCTAATTACCTTGCATGTATGAGACATCCGTCAGATTTCTTCAAAACCACTTAATGATTCGGCACTACGTAAGAATATCACTGCCACTATCTCTAATTATAAAGGATTCTAAAGCATTGTCTATTAAAGGCTTTCGTGATCGATATTCATTTTCGATGTTTATCACGTGATCACATTTAAGTATCCAGTCTTCTGGTCCCGTTAAATTGGTTTGTTCCTGAAACAGACTTTTCGCTCTTTCAATATTGAATTCTCTATTTCGATTGCGAATGTGGTGTTTTACTTCTGCCCATCATTTCTATTGGTTTTAAATCTGCATGATATGGAGACAGACGTAATACATTATGGCCTTCTTTTTCTAACATGTCATCCAAAAGGTAGCGGGCGAACCTCTGTTTGTTTGACCTTATTATTTCATATAACTGCGGTTTAAGAGAGCTCTCACAAAATCCTTTTGCTTTTTGATTAAGCCAATATATCATTTTATTTTTGGTGCTGTTAGATGTCGGTGTCTTTTCAGTTAAAATGTTGTGGTAAGAGATATTATCAATTATGAGAACACTTTCTGGTTCTTTAGGAAGGTTAGGTAATACTTTTTCACTGATCCATTTCATATAATTACTCATGTTCATTTGGCTGTGGTAATCTCCTGAACTGACTGGCCTCCTGATTAGCCTGCCATATAGCGAGAACATTAGAAACAAATCCTCTTTCTCCTCCGGTATGAATAACAATCAAACGCTCTCCATTAGAGATCGGTTGTCGAAGGACTTTTCCTGAGCGGTCTCCCCAGGACTTGCCAGAAACATCATTACTAAGGACGTAAGTTTCGTCCGTGAAAACAATGTTTCGGCCGGATTCTTTGTAATATTTTATCGCCTGCAAATACAAAAGGACAAAAGGATATACGGATCCTTTTGTCCCGCATATCACTTCTTTCCACTAATACAGGAAGATTATCTTGTGTCTTTCGCACTTAAAACCAAGATATTTTAATATAATTCAAATACTCTTTTCATTACCGTTAAAGTCTATCCTGTCTTTTAATGCTGTGCGCAATAAATCGGCTGTCGGAAGACGATTTTCTGTTATGTGAGTTTTATACACATCCAAACATACTTAAAATCGTTCAGTCCAGTTACTGGTCTTGATTTTTCGCGGCGCTTGTTAGGGGTTACGAACGAATGATAAAAAGTATTATGAAACACTTGATAGTCCGAACTCATAGAAGCGGAATTGGAAACAGTAATTTTTTAAAAATAATTTTTAATTTTCGTAATTAGTCGGGTCGAAACGCCAGTGGCTTCAGCAGCCCGATCTCGAACTTTTGTTACTGGTATCGTTGGTACATTTTTTGACACCTCTTTTTTCATAAAGTTATATGCTATCCAAAAGATTTCCCTACTCTGACTATGAAGCAGTTTACCTCCAAGTTTTGATACAAAATTAACGTCCTCCATGATTATTGGATGATAACAAATACCGATAACAATTTAATTTTAAAGAATATACAGTTTTAACTAAACGCTTACGACAGACACAAAATTTAACACTTTCACATGCCTATACATTTAATACATGGTTTAAACAAAACAGAAACATGAAATTATTGCGCAAGTGTGCTGGATAGTCTCTCAAGACTGAACTACATAAAGTCTAATGCTATAACACAAATTCATGACATCATCATACCATGAATGTTCAGGATTTCGCACATAAAGTTTTTTATGACTAATGCCCCTATAAATAAAATTAATAACTGATTCATACTGTTAGCAAATGATACGTAAAATCTGTCATGCGTAAGTAATCTCATTTTATTGTGTGGACTGTGTACAGTATAGTCGTTCGTAAAAATAAAGTATTTATCAATAGTATTTGTAACTAGTATTTTTAAATAAATAAATGATGTAAGTAGTAACAACTCTGAAATGCACTGCATACTAGTATTGCGAAGACTCGTGAACGAGTCGTTCCTTCGATTCTTTATACTGAACGAATGAATCGAGAATCGGTTTGCGGCGAAACCGATTCTGTTTACGATTCTCAACAATGAATTGGATAGACCATAAGAAATCAAATCTTTCTCAGTTACGATTAGACTCGATTCATAGCAATATTTCTTAAGGAGTCAAATAAAAGTTGAAAAGAGAAAAATTGAAGACATTTAGTAGGTATGCGTCAGATGAGTCGAACTAGAGTATGAAGAGAGATGAACCGCTAAACATAGGTGGAGAAAGAAAGCATGCGCATTACACTTTACAGTACTGGTAGTGAGGGCAAGGAAAAAATCGTTGAATTGGACGAACGATTCTTTTTACGAATCCTTTCTGAGAATCGAATCGAAAGAATCGATTCCTGAAAAATAATCGTTTATTCCACCACTACTGCATGCTACGTAGATATACGGGAGCTGTACGAGATGTTTTCGTAAAGGAATGACTATTTAACTGTTCCACCAGTTCTATCAGGCTCTCTCTCTCTCGCACGCAATGTGCACAGCTATACGCCACCAGCAATACGGATTTACGTAATCACATACATATGGTTTCTTTCTTTTTTTTTTTGATTTAGATGCACTAATTGGACGCAAAAACGTAAAAATTTTCAAAAAACCGATACCGTTTTTGACACGATCACCATGCTTTCCATATCTTTTTTAATGGAATTTTTTTACACATGGTATATGTAAAGTTTTTAACATGGTAAAAATAGTCGCCTTAAAAGTAACATATATACTAATCTCGCCGCTATAGGTAAATACATTAAATATAAAAAATTACACCAAAATAATTTAAGATTCAGATGGCGCAATTGAAAATTATTTGAGCACATGTACATGTTCTCGGGATGGAGTAAAAATTAGGGTTGTTTTTAAATTATAAATATTAAAAATATTTATACAGTAATATTGTTTTCGTAAAAGAAAACATTTTACTTGTACTTTAAACAAATTAGTGGAAAGATTTTTCAAATGCTTCAACAGTTCATTAAAAATGACAAAGGAAGCCATAAGACTCTTTTTGTAAGCCGATGCATTATGTTGAGTTATACGAAAAATGTTCCGTTGACTGCTTTGGTAAAGATGTTACTTTTTTAAGAATAAGTGACAACTTTTGTGTTAGAAAAGATCACATTCATAAGCACAAACACATGAATGAGTTAAAGTATTTAATTTCCTAAATATCGATTTACACAATTCATATTTAAGAGGGTCAGATAATGATCTGGCAGCTCATATTTGTATCTCAAAGACTCGTTTTTTTTTTTGAGGGAGGGCGAAGAGATGAAATTGTACTTAAACGGGATCATACATAGGCATGATAAGCATTTAATAATATTGACAAGGTTAATATATTAAGGCGCTCAAAGCAAAAAACAATTCGGTTTGATTTTATTATAAACAACATTAATATTATCATCCAACGAGAAACTGTCATTTAATAATACATCGAGAAATTATTATTTATTGGTAACAGAAATACACTATCGTATTATTAGTGGTAATTCTACCTACGCGATAAATTTTATGGTTTATAATGCAAAGCTATATCAATACTTCAAGTTAGATAGTTACAATCCACCCAGTGAATAATATTTTAAACTAATACTGTAGAATTCTCAATGCCTTTTAAATAATTATCTGTAGATATAGATATAGTTGTGTCCACTGTGAACAGGACAATGAATGATTCCAGATTTTTAGTCAGTTCGTAGGTAAACAATAAAATTGCAGGTACCAAAAATACGTTCGTTTTAATAAAATGTATAAATAGAACATGCATATAATTATGAAAAACAGCTGTTATTATGTTTTTGATGAACTAATACTTAGTAAATATTTTTCGCCAATACCAGGTAATTCAAAATGACTTTCTCTAGAAAATGATCAACTCGCGCTTGGTTGTACAAGCAATATAAAACAGCAGCATCGTAGTCATTACAGAACGTTTTCTTTCTCTTCGTAGAACTTAATGTAGCAGTTATCTAAAATAAATATTTTTTTAATGAAATTATAATTTACTTTTAATTATTGAACTGATTTTCTTATTGAGCTTAATGAAATGGATGTATCAATTTATTTTTTAATTTAAAAAAATAAATATTTATAACAAATATATAAACTGAAAAAAAATGTTAAAAAAATAAAAATATTGTTGGCAAAAAACCCAAATCGGATGACGAAAATGAGAAAATATTAGCTATTCACAAATTATTGGGATATATTTTTAGAATTTTAACGCGTTTCTCACGGGCGAAAATTAGAAGCTGAAAATTAATTTCAAAATGGTACGTTTTTTGTAGTTAAGTATTAAAATGGCAGATCATTAAATGCAAATATTTTCAGAAAAACTGAAAATGAGATTAAAATAAAACCTACGGTTACTGCAAAGAACTATTAAGTTTTGAACTCAACGGCATAGATATATATCACAACTAACGAACGAAAGTGTATGTTTGGAGTGTCGCTTTATATGGAAGTGAAACTTGGACAATCGGAGTATCTGAGAAGAAAAGATTAGAAGCTTTTGAAATGTGGTGCTATAGGAGAATGTTAAAAATCAGATGGGTGGATAAAGTGACAAATGAAGAGGTATTGCGGCAAATAGATGAAGAAAGAAGCATTTGGAAAAATATAGTTAAAAGAAGAGACAGACTTATAGGCCACATACTAAGGCATCCTAGAATAGTCGCTTTAATATTGGAAGGACAGGTAGAAGGGAAAAATTGTGTAGGCAGGCCACGTTTGGAGTATGTAAAACAAATTGTTGGGGATGTAGGATGTAGAGGGTATAATGAAATGAAACGACTAGCACTAGATAGGGAATCTTGGAGAGCTGCATCAAACCAGTCAAATGACTGAAGACAAAAAAAAAACAAAAAAAAAAAACGAACGAATCATCAAATAATATCAAAAGCATATGGATATATTTACTAACAGAAGTAATATACACCTGTGCTGCTAATTGAGATACTTGTGTATGTTATGAATTTAAATATTTACTTCATAATATGAAGTAACTTTAAAGCAATTATTCAACGAAAATTTACAATGATGGAAAAAAAAAGTTCTGGTTTTTATTTTTTAAGATCTTCTGTTTAGAAAATTAATATCTGAAAACTTTGAAGCGATTTTTTAACTTAGTTCAATTGTATATCCACATCCATATTTGAAATAAAAATTTCAAAAAACATTTAAATTTAATACCCCTCTATATCACCCCCCCCCCCCCCCCCCGGCGATCATAGCCCTGTTGGGCTTTAACGGGAGTCGTCTATCGCCCTCTGACTTTTTAACATCTGATAGTAATAAGCCTGGCCTGGTTGGGATGCCACCGATGTAAATGCCTCGGTAGATATTTGCATCGGTGTTTTATTAACTCAGCTTTGGCCTTCGCTGTAGGCCACGTCCGGACATCTTGAATGTCCTACATCGTATCCCTTTGAACTAGCTAACCGAGTTCGCGGAAGCGCGAACCCTGCGCCTAGTTCTACTTACTATGAGCCAATTTCGTGAATGTCTCGTAAATTGAGGCAAATTAAACATAACATACCACCAAAGACGTTGATCGCAACAACGAAATTTAGTCCTAGTTTCCCTTACTGAACTCAACTTTAGTTCAAACCCCAGACTTAAGTTAAATTAAATTATGGACTCTGGTCTGGTCCACTAAGGAGAGACGGACAGACCTCCAACTCCCACTCGGCTCCATCGCAGAGTCCCGCGTGACATTCAGCTCATAAACCATCGTCGAGATGCCGCTACACCTCATAGCTGCATCCCACGCCCTCGGCAACGCAGTCACCATTCCACCGACAGTGTCGTTTGCTCATTCTGATCTGCCCTCGTCAAAACGCCGCTACACCTCACGGCTGTTTGGATCCCATGCCCATCGGCAGTGCAGTCGCCGTTCCGCCGACAGCTTTTTCAATTATAATACCTCTTGTCTAACTAACCGTGGCTCGCTGCCAAAGCGCCTACCTTCGGCCAATACTCTACTAAAATTTTGTTTGGCTCTAACTCTGGAACCAATAAAAATAAGTACCACTTATGTTATAGCGTTGAAAATTTCTTAATGAGGGCTTATTACTGCAGTTAAAAAAAAAAGTCCAAAATTCAATTTTTTTTTGGATTTTGGACTTTTTTGGAAACTTTCAGTTCAGGCGATTGCAATCAAAATGGGAGGTGCACAACTAGATTTTACAACAATCCTAAATCCAAAACTTCAACATTCTACGGCTCATCGTTTTTGAGTCTGTACGTACGTACAGACGTCACGCCAAAACTACTCAAAATGGATTCAGGGATGGTCAAAATGGATATTTTCGTTGAAATCTGAAAACCGAAATTTTTCTCGATCACAATACTTCCTTTTTTTCGTTCAAGGAAGTAAAAATCATAGAAATTTCCGAAAATGTGTGCTAACATACGTGTGTTAGCCTGTATTTTGACTAATACTTCCGAACTGACTCAAAATACATTCTTTAAAAGTGGACATTGGTGGTTAAAAATTTGAAAAAAATTAAAAAAAGAAGGGATGGTTTTTCTTTTTGAATTTTTGTATATTGATCGTAGAAGATTGAGCTCTAGTACGATGAAAGTACTTAAAATTTAAAATTCCAAAATATTAAGTAAATCGGAATTAGGGTTGGGAAGATATTCAACATTATTTTTAAAGTTTTTTTTTTTGTTTAGTGTATCATCTATTAAAAATTATATTACAGTAAAATGTTACAAAATAATTAAATTTTTAAAACACTTTAATAAGCAAATTCCCTATCTTTGGATGGGAAATGGTTGTCCACATTTTTTTATTGCGATATGTAACTAAATATTATAAAATAATATTACAGTTCAGGTAAAAAAGAATAACCTTTTCTAAAATACATTTTAAGGAATGTATTTATTAACTATCACAAAAACTAACTTGTTAATAATGACATTTCTATGTTTTATTAAGTAAATATCAAGCACTCAAACAACAAAAACTTTAAAAATCTAATAAAAAACAAAATAATATTATTGACAATATCGTAAAATCTTATGTTAAAAATTCTGTTTTGTTACATAGATTTTCATCATATAAAACTTAAGTAAAATAAACCATTCCGTTCCTTACGCTTAACATGTTAGAAGGTATTTCTTGATGGCTGTTAAACTGATTTCATTAAATGAAGACCAGATGATAGGATTACACCATTAAGTGTTCCAATTTCCTTTTACATAGTTCCAGATAACACCCACAAAATAGTACACGAATTATGTCCTTTTCTTAATCATAAAGTTTGAATCTTCTTTCTTTTCCTGTTTAGCCTCCAGGAATTACCGTTCAGATATTACTTCAAAGGATGAATGAGGATGATATGTCTGAGTGTAAATGAAGTGTAGTCTTGTACAGTCTCAGTTCGACCATTCCTGACGTGTGTGGTTAATTAAAACCCAACCACCGAAGAACACCGGTATCCACGGTCATTACGTTTGAATCTGCCCAGTACAAAATATACGGACGACATTTACGAAAGATCAAAACTCGATTTTTTATTTAACATAATTTACTATAAATAAAATGAATTTAAAAAAAAATAAATATACAATTTTATAAGATTTTGCTAAGAGAATTTAAAAATAATACGATTCTAAATTATAATATTCAACTAATATTAAAGAATCAGATGTTTTCCAAATCTGATGTGGACACCATATGACTTCCTTGTAGGCCTATTAAATTTTATATAAACATTTTTAAAGTTAATAAAATTTTATTTTACTAATAACTTCTTATTTATTTCATATTTCTTTTTTATTGTTATTTTTTAATATTTTTTATTACATATACACATTTACACTTACGTATATATAAAAAAAAGTAAAAACAAAATAAATAAAAAAAAGATAAAAAAAAAAAATATGAAGTCTGATTCGAACCGATATACCTTCCCTTTAAGATCCAAATATTTCATTAATTAAGATTTTAATTTTAATTTCGATTGTAATCAAAAAGGCAGGTGCACAATTAGATGTTACAAAAGTGCTAAATCCAAAATTTCAACATCCTACGGCTAATTGCTTTTGAGTTATGCGAGATACATACGTACAGACGTCACGCCGAAACTAGTCAAAATGGATTCAGGGATGATCAAAACGGATATTTCCGTTGAAATCTGAAAACCGAAATTTTCGCGACACAATACTTCCTTTACTTCGTACAAGGAAGTTAAAAAAAAGAAAAAAGGAGATGAAATCTGAAGACCGAAATTTTTCGTGATCACAATATTTCCTTTACTTCGTACAAGATAGTAAAAAGATGTGTATATGTAATTTAATAGTTGTACAAGGAAGTCATGTGGAGTCCACATCAGATTTTTATTCTTGCTGTTATTGGCGTAGAGCGGACCAATGGTGGTGCGCCGGGATGCTTCGTGCAGGGCACGAACGATTCATTGGTTCGAACGATTTATACTTCTTGATATGAACGATTTATCTAAAATTATATTTGTGTTTTCGTAATAAAAAATTGAAAATACTGGGTTTAGAGTTGTTTTAAAAAATCTCGACTCAAGAAATAGTTAAAAATGTGCAGGATTTTGAAGCTTTTCGTTGTAAAAGTTTTTGTTGTTGTTAGTAAACTAAATTCATGGACATTTAGTTATAGTTGGGAAAAAAATTTAACAAAATCATATGTAATGAAACGTAAACCATGTAATATTTTCGCGGTGGGCCGTAGGCTTGCCTTTCCTAATGAAGTATAAACTTTCAAAAGATTTTTGAAAAAATATTTAAACCAATGACAGAACAAAAATCATATATTTCAATTTTAAGAGATAGGCGTTGATTCTTTGAAAAACATTTTTTTGTATTATTTATATACGCATTGTAGCTAAAAAATTTGCTTTAATAAAGTTTTATTTAAAATGCCTCTGAAGAAAATCGAAATTGTTTTTCACGATATCACCCCTAAGATAATTTTGAAAAAATATGATCAACGTCCCATAAACAGAATTATTTGAACCAAATCTGAAGAAACTCGGTTATTCTAATCATGAGGTTAAGGCCAAAAATCAGTCAGTTACACACACACACACGTATATATACGTTTGTTTTGGGTTTAGATGAACTAGTTAGATGCTAAATCGTAAAAATTTGGAAAAAACTAGATTCCGCATTTCTGACATGATCACCATACTTTTCCCTTTATTCTAGTTGTATTCGCCAGGAAAGTAATATATATATATTATATTATATTATATATTATATATATATATATATATATATTGAAGTAATCAAACAAAATTCTTTAATAGAACTGAAGCAGAAGAAATAATTTATGCGTTATAAATATTATTGAATTGCCTCAACTGGTTTCACCAGTTTTAAAAATATAAAGAAGTAAAATTAGGAAACAGCCTCATTGAATAAAAATTAAGGTTTGACGGCTGCCAATAATTATATGCTGTTGTGTAATTATAAGTGTATATTTTTTTATTTTTTGTGAAAAAAGTAATTGGTTATTGCAATTTCAAAACAAAAAAGAATATTATCTTTCTTTTATTAAAGTAAATATATTTCAATTTTAACAGAATTTTCCCTGAAATTAATTTAGAAGTATAAAAAGAACCGATTAATTTACCTTTATATCTTGAAAATCTTTATCCTTTTAACAAACAGAATGAAAATTTAATAACCGGCAGTAAAACTTCACAAGTTAGCGGATGCATATTCAATTTCTGTTTAAGATTCTTTTCATGATAGATAAAAAAAATCCACGCATTTCAGGTAACAAGGAAAATAAGTTTAAAATTCACTTCTAAGATTTTAAATTTAATATAAAATGATAAATTTATTTAACGAAGATAATCGTGTTCATTAAATTCATAACAATATCGTCAAATTATCAAGATCTTCAGCTATTGCATGTATGTTTTATTTCAGAAAAGATTGAAATGATAAATACTTTTTTTATTTAATATTTTCGTTCATAAAAGTCATTTTAGTTGATTTTCAAGTAATTTTAGTTGTATATTTTCACATAATATAATTTTTGTTAATATTTAAACTAAAACGCGTCTACTAAGGCACGAATCGTTAAAATGTTTTCCATAAAACGTTAGAAGCAACCATTATAAAAAAATCTAACCATTTAGATTTAATAAATAGGAATTTATTTTATTACAAATAAGTTATATTTAAATTACATTATACTGTTTTTATAAAATCAGATTTCTGGCCTCTACTTGATTTTCTACTTGATGAAATATTTTTTAACTTCGAAAACACGTAAATCACGCTTACAATTTTGTAATAATAATAATATTAAAAAACAATATTTTATATATAATATTTAACGAAAGAAAACATACAAAATGTATAAAAATATAGGTTCTGCCTAGCGATTCAAGAAATAATGAATTCACTGAATTGAAACCCTAACCTATACAGTTTGATGAGTAAACTAAACCATTTTGCCGACGACTTTTACTGTGAATTTAATAGATTCTTTATTACGCGCTACAAAGCACAATTGAAATTCGATACGCTGAAAAGGAGCTTAAAGTATAGCAATTTAATAACTTTTTATAGCTTAAAACTTTTATAAGCGTAAAATTACAGCCATCTGGAAGTAGGGAGATTGAGCTGCTATCGAGATTACAATTTTAACAAAAACGAATAATGCTTTACTTTCTACTATATTAATGTATTTAGTATTCAGAATGTGAATTTATTATTTATTAAATGTACTGTACAAAATATAAAGAATATGAGTGAATTCTTGTATTTAAAAAATTTTTCATTGGAAATAAAAAAGTGAGAAGTTTTCAGGAATGTCAAACATAAATGTCTTTTTTAAATATAAAAAAAAAAATTTATTTGATCACAATATTTACTAGTTTCATATTTCTTAAGAAATTTTTAACTCGAGTATGTACAATGTGATTCCAAATTCCAAGGCAATCTCTCGAGTGTTTACTGTATAGCTAAAAATAAGAAAAAAAGATCATACAAACATAAGTCGAAAACGGTTCGTTAGTCATTTTCGGATCGCGAAACATTTAGCCCTGCTTTCTGCTCCCTCTGTGAAATTAAACGGTACTTAACTTCTTGGAGTACAAATTGGGAAGTAAATTTGGTGCTTTCTTATGGTTTCTGCTCTAAGAAACTCTACTCACTTACGTTTTAAGAAATACGGGGTAAAAGACGAAAACGTTTTGTCGGAAAATACACTTTTTTTAAATAAATTTTTTATTTATTTATTTCTGGTTAAATCTGTAGAGTATTTATTGTGATAAAACTGATATAAATAGCGTCTATTAAAAATAAACACAAACTTGAAAGGTTCAACTTTAAACAGAATAATTTACAAGTAAATGTTAAAAATTATAAAAATAAATTTGAGACATCCTTCTAATTTTATTTTTTCATAAGGTAGGTAAATTTTTTTATTATTATTTTTTTTAGTATATTTTTGAATTTTTTTGATACTAAATTTTGTTTAGTGCCTAGCATTTGAGTAATCATTTGTGCAGTGTTTGTGCTGGTATTTTTCGACTCATCATTCATAATGGGTAATACCACAAAAATGTTTTCATTTGGAGATTTGACGGACATGTTGTTCATTTATGGTAAAGTAAATGCAAATGGATTGACTGCTGTGCGTGAATACCGGGAAAATTATCCAGACCGAAGAGTACCGGGTCGTAAAACATTTGAGGCTTTGGAGAGGCGAGTTCGAGAAACAGGAACGCTTAAACCATTACTATTTAATGCTGGTCGTGAACGTCTTGTGAGAAATACCAACGCTGAATAAGCAGTATTGAATACGGTGCAATTATCTCCCACCTCAAGAACTAGAAGGTTGTCACATCGCTTTCATGTTTCGCAATCAAATGTGTAGCGAACGTTACGGAAGCAACAATTATACCATTCCATACAACTCGTGTATAAGCGTTATTATCACCTAATTTTGATAAACGAATGAAATTCAGTGGAAGCTTAATTAGAAAATGAGAACATCATCCCGATTTCCTAAGTAATATTATAATTACTGATGAAACTTATTTCACAAGAAATAGCATTGTAAATTATCGAAACGTTCACACTTAGGCAGAAGAAAATCCTCATAAGACTGTAAAGCAAAGATTTTTTTGGATTTTTCTATTTAGCCTCCGGAATCACCGTAAGGTATTATTTCAGAGGATGAATGAGAATGATACGTATGAATGTAAATGAAATGTAGTCTTGTACAGTCTCAGGTCGACTATTCCTAAGATATGTAGTTAATATCCTCATGAGAGTCATGAGTCACGCAATTTTTCGTTTAATTTGTGATGTGTTCTTCTTGGTGATAATCTAACAGGCTCTTTTTTCTTACTGCCAAGGGTGAGTAGAGAGCGGTACTTGCATTTTTTGCAAACAAATCTGATGGAACTGTTGGAAGATATTCGCCTCTTGCAGATTGCAAATGTGATTTTTCAATGACGACGCACCTGCTCATTGCTGTCGTGATGTGATGAATCATTTAAATAACACATTTAATAAACAGTAAATTGGTCGATACGAACCATTAAAATGGCCACCGCGATCTCCCGATCTCATACCAGCGGCCTCGTTAATCTATTCCGCTTGTATTGGCACCAAGAAGAATTGAGACATTGTATAATAGAAGCTGAAGCTACTATTAGGAATAAAAAACATGCCTTTAAACATTTCCGGCTAGCATTAATTCGCCGAGCTGAACTATGAATTAAGCAGAGTGGCGACCACATTGAGCAACTGCTTTGAAGAAATGTTTGCAATTTTTTCAAATAACCCATTTTGATATTTAATAATTTTTAGAAAAAAACAAAAAGTTTATTTTTATTTGTTTAATTTATTTTTTATTAATTTTTTTCTGTTATTGATAATTTTTTATTTGTTTTCATTTACATTATGTTGTTCAAACATTAATGAAAATTGTTCTGTTTCTCCAATCCAGTTTCTGTGTTTTGTTTCTACTTTTAAAAGTTAAACTTTTCAAATTTGTGTTTATTTTTAATAGACGTTATTTACATCAATTTTCTTAGAATTAAATACTCTACAAATTCAAACAGCAATTTTTCTTCTTTTTTTTATTGATAAATTAACAAAGTTATTTTATTCCATACATAAAAAAATGTATATTCCAACAAATTTTTTTCGTGTTTTACCCCGTTTTTCTGAAAATGTAAGTGAGATAGAGATCTGGGATAACTTTTATTCAATTTCTTACAGCAAAACCTATAAGAAAATCCCAAATTTACCCCTCAATTTGTACTCCAAGAAGTTTAGTACCGTTTAATTTCACAGAGGCAGCAGAAAGCAGGGCTAAATGTTTCGCGAGCCGAAACTGGCTAAAAAACCGTTTTCGACTTAAGTTTGTATGATCTTTTTTTCTTATTTTTGGTTAGAGTCATCTCTCAAGAGATTGCCGTGCAATTTGGAATTACTCTGTATTTTAGAAAATAAGATTCGTTGATCACTGAAAATGTTTTGAATCATTTTATGTGTTTTTACCTATTCTAAAATTAAAGAAACGAACGGATTTAAACCGCCAAAGCAAACTATTCCCGAAAAACGCATATTAATCGAGATATCGATTTTTGCATATCTTCTATAAATTACGCGCTAATAAAGCAAATAAAACCGAATAGGTTCAAACTTCAGCTTGCGGAGAGCCATCAGAGAGTTTGCGCGGTACTCATCGTACGCAAAGTTGACGGTAATCCAATTGATCGATAATATGGCCTATTCGTTCTCTAGATATGCCTAACTGAATAGCGACGCGTTGCTGGGTGATTCGCCGGCCACTTTGAAGCAAATCGTTTACCTCCTTTCGATATTTCTCGTCAGTCAAAGAAACTGGTCGTCCGCTGCGAGGTGCGTCCTCAATTATCGCTTTACCAGCTTCACATTCACCAAATTTCAACAACTACCTATTCACAGTACTCCTGTCAACAGTTTCATTACGTAAACCGCTTTTAAACAATTAAGAATATTCGTAGGATTCACATTTCCTGCTGTTAGAATTTCGATCACTGCACGCTGTTTTAACCGTGCTCACATATTGGCCGTACTCGACTCCATTTTAACTGCTACTGAAAACAAACAGGTAAACGAATTTTATCGCATTATCGCAGGTTTATAGAGGGAGATTTTAGCTATCATATGCTGCCACACCCAACTCGATAGTACCTTTTGTCTCGTATAGCACGCTGATATGCAAAATTTATCAACCAAGCCTCGTAATATTAAACAGGTAGAAGGTAGGATTGTGTTCCAACCTTTTTTTTAAATCATAGGTCGTTTTCGAGAAGCGATGGTTGGTTAAATTAATATTGATTAAAATTTATTATATCATAAACGATTGGGGAAAATATTCCCCAATCGTTTGGTAACTCACGTTTGGTAATAATCTTTCACCTGTCATTCTTTGATTATAATTGTGAATTCCAGTCATTAGATAAGAATCACCCAGCTGCAAGAGAAAAATGACACTTGATTATAAGGGAGTAAAGTAACCCTAACACACTTACATTCCTCTCCTTTACAATGATGACCAGAACGGTTTCAGAAAGAACCACAAGGGACTGCATTTTAATCTTCAAACTAATCTTAGAAAACACGCTTTATAAGAATAGAGTTATCATTTATAGATCTGGAAAAAGTATTTGAAAATGCAGAATGAAATAAAACGTTAGGTAGTAAACTAATTACTAATTTAACTAATTATCTGATTGTAGTGTCTATTGACAGAAATCAAAGAAGAATTAGAAATTCTAAATGACATAGATTCATTGTTAGGAAAGAATTTCAGTCTTATACTAAATAAGAGTAAAATAAAGGTTATGAATTGTAAGAGAAAAAATGATGAGTAATTAAGAATTAAGAAAAGGGATCATAATGTATTATATGTAGTAGAATTTCACTGTCTAGGTAATGAAATTAAAAATTATGTAAGAAAGAATTCAAAAGCAGATTGGCGCAAGCAAGAAACCTATTCGTGGAAAAAGTCTGCTTCTATCAGATACGTCTGTTAGAGTTAGAAAGATATTCTTTAAACTATTATATCAAAAAACATGGAAATTAGGGAAAAAAAGAATAATATATTAGAGGCCTTTGAAATGTAATGCTACAAAAGGATATTGAAAATTTGATAGGTTAAAGGTCCGAAATGAAAAGGACTAAAGATGAATAGGGAAGAGAAAAGTTTGTGGCAGTGTCTTGTTAAGAGATGAAGTAGGTTGATACACGGTATATACATTATACAGTGACTTCGGAAAGTCGCTGAGCCGTATGCTTTAGAATAATGGGGTGCATTCTGTTCTTTCAGCGTTAGATTGGTTGCCCTGTGGGTTTATTGGGCGTTGCTCAGTAATAAACCAAGATGTCAGTTGTTGAGTTGTGATTGAATGTGCTTCATTTCGTTTCGTGTTGTTTCATCTATCGGAATCAATAGTTGCGAGAAACATAATGATTCTTTCGGTTGAGGAACGTATTTTTCTCATTGAATACGTCTTTCGTGAAGGTTATAAGTATACGATTTAGTGAAGCACAAGTTTTCTGAAACGTGTTCAAATACTCCTGTTCCTAAACTGCAGAGGCAGTTCAAATCTTACCGAAAAATTTCGGGCAACAGGCTGTGTGGAAGACCACCTAAACTAAACGAACAGAAGTTTCTTGATATTTCGGATGCTATGGCCGAAGGTCCATCAAAATCAATGCGTAAGACAGCAGCAAGATGTCGAACTCGTTACAGCACATAGTATTATAAGAAAAGAAGTGAAACTTTTCTCTAACAATGTAATGTGTGTTCAAGAACTGAAAGCTACAAGTCACTCTGTTCAACTACTGAACAATAAGCAGCCCCCCATGGCCCATTGAGAAGAGGATGATATATATGACATGTAGATGTGGTGTAGACTTGTACAGACTCAGACCGACATTCCTGAGATGTGTGGTTAATTGAATCCCAACGCCAATTTATACCGGTATCTAGTTTCGAATCTGTGTAAAAGAACTAACTAGGATTTGAACGTCAGAACCTTCAACTTTGAAAATCAGCTGCTAAACTACTGATTTGCGACGACGAGTTAACCATTACACGGTGGACTAGATAATATTTATACTTATTTTTTTTACGGTCAAATGAAACTAATATTTTATTCCATTATATTATGAGAGACACAAAAATCTACGTTAATGGGTGGGTATACAGAGATGATTTCTTATTTTTTTCTTCGTTCTAGTCTAGTGAAAATCTAAATACTTCATAGCACTTAGTTAATAACTTATAATTACATTTGAGAATAGAATATCAATATACTTTTAAGAGAACCCAAAATAAAATTCCTCTAATTTTGTAGAAAAAAAAGATTCCTTCCGTGCTTGTAACAAAATATTATTTATACATGCCCTGCCTATGAACTGACTAAGGAAATTCTACTCTAGTCCAGAGTTGCACGATTGACCTAACGGATGAAGTATCTTTGGTAAAGCTAAGATTGTAATACCCGCAAAGAATTAATGAATCTGATATGCAGTATTTCATTAAACAACACAGTGTTATATGTATTTTTGTCTCCCTTGAACGCAGTTATTATCTACTACATTGAAGTTGTGGTAGCGTCATAGAGTGCCAATGAATGTCCTTTTGCTCTGAAATCCATGTATAAAAATGGAAAGCCGAGCAAATTTTAATTAGATGTTTTTACAGTTGATTAATGAAAACCAAGAATTAGTAAACAACCCATTGACGAGTTATGAAGATGATTTTCATACATCAAGTTTTGTTGATAAATAAAATTTCAGTTGATAGTCACCCACATTGGTGGTCAGTGTCACGCGAGACCACTTCACAATTTCAAAGTTACTATGTGGTGTGTTACTAAGTTAGACTGTTAGCGTAGTCTTTTTACTTCCTTGTACGAAGTAAAGGAAGTATTGTGATCGCGAAAATTTTGGTTCTCAGATTTCAACGGAAATATCCGTTTTGACCACCCCTGAATCCATTTTGGCTAGTTTCGGCTTGACGTCTGTATGTACGTGTATGTATGTGTGTGTATACGCACGAACGTATGTATCACGCATAACTAAAAAACGATTAGTCGTACTATGTTGAAATTTTGGATTTAGGACTGTTATAACAACTCGTTATGCAACTCCCCTTTTGATTGCAGTCGACTGAATCAAAAATGTCCAAAAAAGCCTAAAATACAAAAAAAAAAAGAAAAGATTTTGAACTTTTTCTTTACTGCAGTAATAAGCCATCATGAGAACTTTTGAACGACAAGAGGTACTTATTCTCATTGGTTCCAGAGTTATAGCCAAATAAAATTCTAATTAATGAAATATTTGGATCTTACAAGGGATAGGCACATCGGTTCGAATCAGACTTCATCTCCTTTTTTTCTTTTTAAATCTATTTTTAAATCTTATTTTTAAATCTTATTTCTTATTAAATCTTTTTTAATCTATTAATAATTATTAACCTTTGATTATAAAAAAATACGATGCATAATAATTCAATAATAATAAAAAATCAAAAAAAAAATCAGAAATTATTAATGAAATAAACTTTTATGTACTTTTCATTAAAAAAAAATGTGGTTATGTAATTTAATAGGCGTATAGAGAGGTCCATGTAGTGTCCACATCAGACTTTTTTATCTTATAATGTTATGTCCTACTGTAACAAGACATGACTAAACAGGCCACCTGACTTTCCAGCTAAATTTTCTTTTTTTGTTTGTAAACTCAGATATTCGGTAGCTGAAATGTTAGAAAAAAGTAATTTAGTTTTTGCTTTAAAAATTGATTTAATTCTTATGGAAATGCTCTAAAGATTGATTTGTGTGTTATCCAGCGATCTCCAAACGTTTTTGATCGCGTACCCCTAACACGAAAATAATTATAAGTTGTAACCCATATGATATATATACATATATATGTTTATAGTGTATGCATGTGTGTGTATGTGTGTGTGTGTGTATGGATGGGTGGATGTGGGTGAGCGCGTAGTCAAAAATCAAATTATTTCTTTTAAACAATATACATATATTTAAATTAAATTAAATTAAAAATTTACATTTTGAATTAGAATTTAATGTTAGCAGTGTGATTATATTTGTTGAGCATGTTTTCTTTTTCTAATATATCAGCTAAGTTACATACTAGCAAAAGCCACTTATCGTCAATGCAAAAGCAGGCAAACATTGAACTCTTATCTTTGTCCAAAAGAAAAATGCGTAATTCATCTTTCACTTCAACAACTCTTTGTAGCACTGTCCCACGAGATAACCGACGAATTTCTGTAATGTAAAGGAGATTTTCGTTGCCACTGCCCACTTCACTGTATATTTTTGAAAATATTCAATTATTCAAGGCTCTTGTTTTTTACAAAAGTAACTACGCTGATAACATCCTGCAGCACACGATGTATTTCTGGCTCCAATTTCTTTCCTGCAATAGTTTGCTGATGGTTAATATAGTGTAAAAATTTCATGTGGTGTGCTATTTCTATTACCTTTGCCTTAATTCCTTTCCTTCTTTTAGTTAAAGCTGCTGCTCCGTCCCTTGTTACACAATTTTCCAATAAACTGTTATATGTAACAAAGGAATTATTTACTGTTGAAAATATGTCTTCCCCTGAACATCATTTTTTAAGTAGCTTATAAAAGAAGTAGTACTTCGCGCAATTCATTACTAAAAAAGTATCTAATGAATACAATTTACTGAGCAAAGCTGGCGGCGACATCTGTGCTTTCATCTAGTAATGTAGCAAATTTTCCATAATGTTTTAATAATTATTTCTTTAAATTATCAGCAATAATTTCTATACGCCTAGCAACGGAATTTGCTGACAAGGGAACGCATTTTAGTTACTCAGCATATACTTCCTCGTGAATTATTTGCACCATTTGTACTGCAGCAGGAAGAACTAGTGTTTCGCCGATGGGTGTGACATTTTTTATTTTGCTATTATGAAAGAAACCGCAAGAGAGGCTTCTTAACATTTATTATTAAGTGTAACCATTTTTTTAACGATTAGATTGAATATTACATGCATATTTAAACGTGGTTCAAAAAATTGCAGTGGTTTTTGTTCAAGTTCGGGATGTTATTTTTAAATGCTTTATTATCATTGGTGGCTCCATACTAGCATTAAATAACATCTCTAAACATAATACACATGTAGGACGAGATTCATTGGTGAGTCCCTTGATGTGAACCCAAATTTTATGTAGTCTGCTTGATAATTTCGAACTTTCTGGCATAGTTTTTTTTTTGTACCCGCCATATCGTTTATATTTTTATCTCTTGGCATGAATACTAATGAACTTCAACAATTATGAGTATCAACTTAGTTACTATTACTTACTTGTTACTCACCAGAAGTAGTAGCACTATCAGAATAATTTTCACCCCGCGGTTTCCTTGCGAACAAGTTTTTTTTACCGTTTATCCATTTTATGAAAAATTTATATTAAATAGCATTTAAGAGTCAACTAATCAGTTATTATAATACACACCGCAATATATATTAGTTCTATATAGTTGATAAAATTCTCTCAATGTTGATACAAATACACGACCGAAAAGTCATTTGCACAATGCCGCACTGAGCGGCCGGGACGTGAAAGCGCATGTGCACGAAGATAACAGTTTCATATTTAATGTTCAGAGGTATCTTCCATCTTTTATGGGAAGACTTTTTCCCATAAAAGTCTACGTGTACATGCGCTTTAAAGCCGGTGCATTTATGATGTTGAGCTCTCCAGACGCTAATGAAACCAGACACAGCGACCAATGAGAGAACCTCGCATTTACGTGATACATGATAATACACTTGCAAGTGATCGTAAGCCTACTTCTTTGACATACCTCCAAGTATCACCTTGCGTACCCCCTGAGGTACGTGTATCCCACTTTGGAGACTACTGGTCTAGATGAACTAGTTTGACCCTAAAACGTAAAGATTTGGAAAATCCCTGATACCGTATTTTTGACATGATCATCAAACTTTCCCCTTTAATATAACTATTCTAGCTATATACATAGCTAGAATATATATTTATTTATTTGGCTTTAATTAGCCAGTAAAAATTACTGATTGCATTTAATGAAAAAAAAATTGCTAATTTCCAGCAATTTTTTGTCACAGACTAATAAATTAGACAAGTGATAGAAAATTGTAATTATAATTAACACCATGTGGTTTTTCTTCTCTTCTTTAATTGCAAGGAATTGTAATCAACCTGCAGCTAAAATCGTAAATAAATAAGGCAATAAGGATCTTCCTTTTCACTTCGGCCGTCTAATTTTCGTTGATCACGATCTGAAATAAGATATTCAGTGTGAAAATTAAAAAAAACCTTTAATGTTAAGATACATCACCAGTAAGTTTATTATAATTTTTTCTGGATTATTGTTAATTAGATTATAATATCTAAAAAACTTCGTTGACTTAATGTATTTCTCATAAAATAATAACGTTTTATAAACACGCATTTCATGTTTATATTTTAAAACCAAAAAAAGGAAAGTGTACCTGACATATTAATAACCTTTCTATTTCACGGAATTAGCGTTTGTAGGTGAATATGGCTGAATCTACATCTTTCCAACCCTGTATAAGTACAGAAAACATAATTCAGTCATGTTCATCAAACCATTAATTAAATTACAACATTGCGGACACAATAATATCATAACTAATCAATAGTTGGTAGAACGAATGGGTGTGCCAAAACCACTTTCCCGGCCCTCAAAGTAACTGAGTTACAGGACACAGCCACGAGTACCAGCCGCTTTTATACTTTCAAAATTTGTTTTTATGTTTCTCAACTTGACGAGACTGAAAATTTTTTAAAGTGGAATTATTTACAAAATATTTTTATTAAATCTTTTACTATTATAGATTTTATAATTGTTAATTACGCAGGAAGATATTGAAATATTATTTATTTATAAATGTAAATCAAATAAAGTAATTGTGCCTTATGTTGAAGAGGACTGTTTTGATTCTAGGAGAAGGAATTTATTTTTTTTATGGTTCGTGAATGATAATCATGTTACATATAAATATTAAATTGCTTTTTAAATTGTATATTTAACCTGGAATCGAACATGGGACTCTTTGGTTTAGTTTCTTCTTGATATTATTTAAAGTTAACTTTATTTCTGTCTCTGGTTTTATTCAAGAACTTCTCTGTTGTCGTATCTGTTTAAGTTTTGTTTCTCTTTAAACACTTAAAACTTTTCGCAGATTTCTTCTTATTATTCTACCTTATATGGTAAAGTTGGTTTATTTACCTGAGAGCTTTGTTAGATTAAATTTTGATTAGTCTAGGAGTAAATTTAAAAAGATGTTCTGCTATCAGAAGTCGTAATTAAAATGATATTAAAATATCTGACTGCACTATATTACTGATTAAGAATTGTTAAAAAAATGTTTGTTAGATTTTTAATTTTATATTTTTTTACAATAATATAAACATACTATAATATATTATACAATACAGTTACACAGCAATTTATTCAAATGACTAATTAGAAGGCACTATACGCCTAGTGCGGCTACTTATCTCGCCATGCAGTTTACTTTCGTATTCATTTACAGTGTTAATCACATTAGTTTATTAAGTTATTTTGTGTTTAGCCATTTGAACAAGGGAATATATATGTTCACTTTTTTAATAACTTCATATTTTTTTTAAAGCCTTAGTTATTTAACCTGTTTAATCCTTTTAATTTCAACATAATTTACTACATTAGTTATCTGTTGTTCACATTCTCCAGTCTGCTTTTCTTCACTGTGTTTTAGCTAACTTTAATTTAAAAAAAAAGATTTATTAGATTATTTAGTCTGACCTATCTTCTTCAAAATACTTATCTGATCACGCACTTCTCCCAACTTTTTTTTTGCTGTAAGAAAGGATTCTAGAATCTCTTTGTACTATAGACACAGGTCTCACAGAAGTATTCATTAATATGCTAAATTCTTTTTAAAATGGCATCCATTCGGGATTAATTTGTTTAAAAAAAGACTGCAACAGCAAATTTAGATAGTTTAGGTTAGTATTCTCAGGAGGTTAAAGAAATACGGTTTTAATGAACTTTGACAAACATTTTTTAATAAGGAACTGCTTATGAGTAAATAAACCAGTTGTGAATTACTGTCTCGCCTAATTTCTTTTTCATTGCCTGTTACTAACTTCGCATCACTGTTAAATAAGACTCTTTGTTGTCTGTTGAATTGATGAACTGTAGAATATGAAGGACAGATTATCTTGATTTTGGAATGATTTTTGTCGCCCTATTTTTACTCAAAATTTTCTCAACTTTGCAATGATTTTTGCTCTACAGTGCAAACACAGTTTGCTCTACAGTTTGGCGTTAGATTGATTGCCCTGTGGGTTTGTTGGGCGTTGCTCAGTAATCAACAAAGACGTAAATTGTTGGGTTAGATTGAACGTGCTTCGTTTCGTGTTATTTCGTTTATCGGAAATAATACTTGTCAGAAATGTAATGGTTCTTTCGGTAGAGGAACGCATTTTTCTTGCTGATCACGTCTTTCGGAAAGATGACAAATATACTGATTTAGGGGAAGTACAAGTTTTCTGAAAAATGTCTACATACTGTTCCTCATCGCAATCCAGTTCGAACTCTTATCGAAAAATTTTTGACAACAGGCTCTGTTGAAGACAGATCAAAGTGGAAGACTATCTAAGTTAAACGAACAGAAGCTGCTTCATATTTTGGATGCAATGGCCAAATTCCATTAAAGTCAATGCGTAGGTTAGCACACCAGCAACATATCGAACTTGCTACCGCACATAAAACTGTAACTTTTCTCCTAAACCAACTGATTCTTTTCTTCTACAAAGTAATGTGTGTTCAAGAAATGAAACCTACATATCATGCCAAAGGATTAAATTGTTGTCAATGATTTAAAAGTTTTATCGACCACAATTCCGTAGGTATCCTTGACATTAAGTTTTTTACAGGTGAAACGTGGTTTCATCTGGGTTTCATTCACAAAATAGACGACCATAGTCGACAACTAACCTCCATGAATTATACAAAGCGAAAATTGGAGTCTGAGTCGGTGTGAGTTGAACGTAAATTGTGGGCCCAATCTTTTTTGAAAATACAGTTAATATTGATCGTTATTGTGTTGTTTTAACAACCTTCGTTAACTTCGATAGTTAGCTAACAGATGTGAAAATCAGTCACAGTTGATTACAACAAGATGAAGCCACAGCGCACTCAGCAAACAGTTCCATGACTTTTTTATGAAATATCTTTGGTTAACTAATCATTTCGAGGGGTTTTAGGCCTGCACTATGGTCCGATCTGACCCTCCTGGATTATTTTTTTATGGGGGGGCAGCGAAACAAGCAGTATAGTATATCACAAAAGGTCACGAACAATTGATAAAATAAAAACAGCAATAACGGTAAACTTTTGAGACAATTCCAGTACATTACCTGGTTAAAGTATTTGAAAACAAAATGAAACGTATGCAGTGTTGTATTGGTATTAGAGGAGGTCATTTTCAACCTCTTTTATAAACTATTCCAGTTATTGTAATATCTGTTAATACAAATAATGAAATAAAAATATGAAGTAATAATATAATTAACAAAGTTTCATCATAACACTTCCACAATTCCAGTGTAGAGTCTAATCGTTATATTTAATTATTTCATCATATTACGATTAAAATAATTTAATTTTCTTGTAACTAGAAAATATTGTTTAATATTAAATAAATAAAAAGAATATATCTCTTTTCGTTTTCTCATTTAATTTATGCTTTGTATATTTCTTGTGCTAAAAATTATATTAAATAAAATATAGAAAAGACGTTCTTATTGAGCAGAACTGCCCAACAATATTTTTTAATTGAAGAGAATGGCTACTATTGTCCACCATTTTGTTTTTTTTTAAATTATTTTACAACGTATCATGCGTGTGATTAAAACGTTTCGTTTTGTTTCAATCTTATTTAGACAGGTTTGGTCGTTCTAGAGCTACAGGAGAATAAACATGCTATTTCCAAAATAATTTCTTCTTGGAGTAATCAATAGAGTACAAATGTGTGTGTGACGCGCCAGTATTTCATGAAAATTAAATATATAGAAAAAGATTTACTGTAATCCTATCAACGTGATGGTCATAAAAAACGGTAGTAAAATAAATGAATTTTTACCTCTTTTTTTGGTTGAACATTGCGTGTTAATATATAGCAGGCTGTATATATAAAGCCCTATATAAAGGAGGCGACACGTTTGGTTGACCTATAATCTAAACAAGATTGATGGTTTTCTTTAACCGAATGTTACGATGCGTTGCGCTGTAGCTGTAGAACGAAAATTCCCATCACACACGTTTCCGTGAAAGAAAGAATATATGTGCTTTTTTTGAACTCTTGTTCTTCATCTCTTTTTTTACCATATGTTTTTTTTAACTCAGATCTTTTTACTTTCTTTTTTCACTTTTTTTTTACAAACGAAATATTTCCACTCACAAACACATGTTCGTGATCCACGTTAAATATGTGCACTATGAAAAATACGATAAATTTAATCTATATTTTTTAAAATTTGGTGAGAGTTTACATTTATAAATTCGTAGTACATCGTAAATCCTTCTAGAGATTTTTTTACAACTTTGAAAAATAGATACATATAATTAAATTCTTCAGCTAAAAATTAAAATTCTTCAACTTAATAACTCTCATGAAGATTTTTTGCTGGAAGATCTCTTTTGACGAAATAAAATTACAGTTCGTAAAAGTCGATTAAATTAAACTGTACACTGGAATGTATATTTACTTTTTTTGTTTTTCTCCTAAAATTTCAAACTTAGCCGTATTTATCGATAAATCAAAAACTCAAAACATTCTGGGAAAATATTAAATTCCCCCAGAAATTTATTATTATTACTAATTACTACTATTATTATTATATTTATTATTAAATTTCCCGTTAAATTTATTACAACTATTTGTTTTTTCTCCTAAGGCTAGTTAATAAATATAACATAACTTGATTGTTTTATAATTTTTATTACTGATTGTATCTTTTTATTTCTCCAGTGGTAGTCGTATAAAAAATATGAAAATAAAATAAACTTTTATATTGCTTTTTGTTTATTTAATCTAGAAAAAGGATTTATAATTTATATTTTATATTTACTTACACAAACTCTTTGTGTTTAAATGGGTTATCTGTAGAATGGGAGGTTGAGAAGCGTCGTTTTTATGTAACAGCGCAGCGATATATGTAGCTCGTATAACCTAGTTTATTATTGCACTGACCTAGTTCAACTGAAATGTTTCTATTCTGTATAAAGATTATATATTCGCTCTTCAATTTTTATTAACATTTATTAACGTAGATGTAATTAAAGTATAAGCTACGTACTCATGCATTTCTATTTTTATGATTTTTAGTAAAAGAAGCAATTTTTTAATCGACTATCATTGATTTATTTCATACTTTTCCTCATTTCTTTTTGTTTTTTACTAATCTTTTAACATTAACATCCTCAGTTACCTGTTTTATATGTTTCTATCATTGTCTTACTCTTCAATTTTTACCTTCTTAACACGTTCCTGTATTATCACAATATTTAAACTTGGATATCTAAATACAGAGCGTTAGGAGAGTTGCTGTGCACTGGAATTATGGAAGTAAAATGACGAAACTTTCTTAATTATAATTTTGGATTATTATTTCATTACTTTACATAGAAACGGGAATTATAATATCTAGGATACTTTGTATACCTCATTTAACATCAATACAACATTGCACACGTTTCAATTTGTTTCCAAACACTTTAACCAGCTGATATATGGAATGTGCGGATTTTAGTTCGTCAATCGTGCATGATTTGTTGAGATACACTGCGTGTTTCGATACCCCCATAGAAAGTAATACGGTGGGGCGGGGGGAGGGGGAGTCAGTTCGGGCGAAACCTCATTGACCTGTTAGCTGCGTCCGCTATAGCACCATCTTGTTGAAAACAACCGTGATTGATTTCCACTTCTGTTAACGGACTAATCAAGTTTGTTAAAACAATAGAATAACGATCACTATTAAGTGTATTTTCAAAAAATATTGGACTCACAATGCGCGTTCTACTCACATCAATCCAGACACCAATTTTCGTTTCGTGTAAAGATTGTTGATGTAATTAATGGGGTTAATTGTCTAACACAAACGTGTATTTTGAGAATTAATATACCCTTCCAGATGAAACCATGCTTAATCTGTTAGAAATGTCGAGGATACCTACGGAAGTTTGTTCAATAAAACGTTTAAACCATTGACAATAATTTAGTCTTTTGGCATAATCTGTAGGTTTCAGTTCTTGAACACACATTACTATGTAGGGGAAAAGTTTCAGCTCTTTTCTTATAGTATTATGTGCTGTAACAAGTCCGACATCTTGTTTCTGTGTTAACTTACGCATTGACTTTAATAAATTTTCGGTTCCATTTTTAGAAAAAGAAAAATTATTTCATAATTTTCCGAGTCTTAATAATAACGATAAGTTATTCGGCGGAGTTAACGTGTTTTTTGGTGATATAATTCAGCTGCCTCCATTCAGTTGGTGCTTTTGTTCAACCTCCTTGGTGTAAAGCAGAAATAAATTTGTGGAATCAGTTTTCATTTTGTGAACTAACAACAATAAACACGGGACATTAAAATGACATGGAGTTCATTAATTTATTAAATCACTTGCGTTTTGGCGAAGTTACAACTGGCCAATTGGAAGTGGGGTACCCCAAGAGGGGTACCTTTAACAGGCGAATCTGCAAATGGAAATGCTGTAAGAATATTCCCAACTATTAAATTAGTTGTTGAATATAATCGTAGTATGACTGATATGATATAAAAAACAATAGAGTTTACATTATTAACGCTATTGATGGATCATGAGAAACTGCAACATTTGGGAAAACTTACCCCGGGAATGTTACTCCGGTAGACTCCATAACTGTGGTGCCTTGTTGCATAATGCGAAATTGGCAGAGTATTCAAGAGTTATGTTAAGGCGTAATATATCGATTTCTGAGAATTTAGTTAACGGCGCTGTGGAGATTGTAAAGAAATTCAAATGGCCTGCCCTACGAAGGGACCAACTGGAAAGGGGCGAGTTACCAAAAGCTACGTAAATAAAATGTTATGACGAAACAATAGATTCAAAAACGAAAGATGAAGGACGTTGTGTACCTATTACACAGTAAGTACAAAGTTCAAGCTATTAAAGTACATGAAGATATATGATACCTTTAATTTTAAGTTGGGCTGTAACAGTGCACAAATTTCAAGGTACAACATTAAATAGAACTGTAATAGATTTGGGGAATAAGTTATTTGCGAAAGGATAACTTTATGTTGCTCTAAGTAGGGTCAGAAGCTTAGAAGGTTTAGCTAATAGTTCAACCTTGCGAGAGACTGCAAAACACCATGTAAGTGATGCACGTATATAAAATTAAAAGATTTCCATGGTCCCTACCGATGCTTTATATATGATATATATTGGGTCTGAAAGGTTTAAGTCGAGATATCTTGATTTTTTATGATTTTATTAACGGTGTTACATATGTTGTGGAGAAACTCACTACTTCCTACAGAAATTTTTTTTAACGTGACACATACGTATAGAATATCAGGATTCCCTCTGTTCCTACCTACCCGCCGAACGGCGAAAATATTGTTTTGTAAATTTTTCAGACCGATTTCATTGTGTCTAAATGGTTTTTTCACCATCACGTACTACCGCGAAAAGCAGCTGCGACGATACCAATAAGATTTATTTCAATCGGATTAGTAGGAAAAAAGTTATGCGCGAACAAATAAAAAAAACCATGTACGCGTCGAATACATCACTCCTTTTTAGAAGTCAATTAAAAAAAGAATTCCCTTCTTTTTTCTGAGTTCAAACAATTGAACACAGTTGAAAATATTTGTTTATCCTTACTAAATTAAACTTGATCTTATGAAAATTACAGTAGACATTCATCAAAATAAAAATACAGGGAACTTCTGCATGTCCTCGGTAGTATAGTGGCCAGTATCCCCGCCTGTCACGCGGGAGACCGGGGTTCGATTCCCCGCCGGGGAGGAATTTTTTTACTTTTAATATTATACTTTTTAATATTATAAAGTAACATTGGTTATTTATTTTAAAGCAAGATCAGGCTTATCCCCCAATTACAGTCACTTTATAATAGATCAATTTTGTAGCGAATGATAATGCCGTGCCCGGCCGGGATTAGAACCCGGGATCTCCGGATAAAAGGCCGAGACGCATTATAATTATATTATCTATATATAAAACTATCACAGCTGTTCCTGCTACCACCGCTCTATATGGCTACTTGGATTTCCCGTCATGATAAGGGGATGTTTAGCCGATCACGGTTCGCTTCACTCGTCCTTCCCGTCTAACCGCGGGGATCTCCACCCTGGACACCGTTGTGTTCATTAAATTCATGCTTGTGTGAATAATAATAAATACAAATTAAAGCCTGTTCAATTTATAAAAGCTATCACTGTATTTTAATTTCTTCACAGCAACAATTTGGTCAGTACATGCCTTAACTATGAGTGGTCCAAGAGTGTGGGTTCCAAAACAGTCGGCGTCCATCTTAAAAATATTAGTTAAGCGGTTACCCTAGTTCGAAAAGGTAGAAATGTATTTTCCCGGTTCTTAGCATTACCTGACAAATACCACTAGGAAGTGACCGTGCTTCGTTTCTCATTTATTTAAAAAAATTTTTAATTACCTTTATTTTGTTTTTAGTCAAATAATCGGAAGCAGATGAAACCAGTCGCGTCTTACATACAGTAACAGTGGTCCTGTTGGTTGAGCCGCCTCGTCGTACACCATCGCATCCCTTCTTTTTCCTTTTTCTGTTTAGCCTCCGGAACCACGGTAAAGTATTAATTCAGAGGATGAATGAGGATGACATGTATGAATGCGAATGAAGTGTAGTCTTGTACAATATCAGGTCGACCACTCCTGAGGAGTGTAGTTAATTGAAACCTAACCATTAAAGGACACTTAGAACTCTCGACTCTCGACTTCGAAATCAGCTGATTTTCGATGACATGTTCATCATTAGACCAGATTAGGTGGGTTACCGTCGCATCCCTTAAAAAATCGAAACTCAAAAAACCCGATAATGGTTTTTAGATATTTATCTGAAGAGTATTTGCAAGTCCCAATCTGGTTAAATATCTTGTTTGGCATAGATGGAAATGGGGAAAATTACTTGACTAAAAAACATAAAATAAAAGTAAAAATTGACCGCGTCGGGAATCGCAAGTTAACATTTAGAGCGGGCGAAGAGCCGTGCCGATGCTAGTATTAATATAATTACGAAATATCGGTTGTTACATTATCAACACGTCCAGTTGAAATAATGCAGCTTGAGTACACTCTATTAAAGAAATCTTTATACTAATACATTCTGGGTAGGATTAAGGACATTTTATATTGAACTCAGTTAAAAATATTCATTTAACTTTATAAAAAAAAAGTCGTTTATTCCTATGAAAATACAGTAGACATTGATCAAAATAAAAATAGGAAACTGCCCAATGTGTCCTCGGTAGTATAGTGGCCAGTATCCCCGCCTGTCACGCGGGAGACCGGGGTTCGATTCCCCGCCGGGGAGGTCTTTTTTTTTTTTACTTTCGCAATTCAATGTAATAAAATAATTTGTTTTGAAAGAAAATGTTCTACTGTTCTTAATTATAGTTATTTTCATAATCCTAATTACATTTTTTTTTTTAATCGTATAACTATAAAAGAGAATTCTCATATTTTAATTGCAATGTTTCAGTCTAAGAGTAAAATGTTCATGCTTTGCTTTGCAACGAATTTAAAATATACCTCGTTTTAATTGTAAGTAAATTTTAATTTGAATATAAAGGAATGATCGTTACGGTCTTCAAACAAGCAATATTCATTAATTTAGTTGTTTTGTCGAAATTTAAATATTATAAATAATTAACTAAAATCGAGATGCCTTAGATACTGTTCTATTATTTTATTTAATTGCAATTTAATATTATTCCAATTCGAAAAAATGAAACTTTTGGCCGAATCTAGTAGACATAAGCATTAACCCTAAAACTTTCATCTTTAGTTTCCAGAAGGCTAAGGCTGCCAAATGTAAATGTTGAAGGCAGCCAATTTTAAATAATTAGACATCAGTTTTAACTCCACGGTTCTGAGAATGTTAGTCCAATCACCCACAAGTTTACCTCTTACGGATTGTTTGCAGAGATGAATATTATTTTATGTTATTGTAAATATCTATTGGTGTTGGAAAATCTATTAGAACGTTTTGAGGTAATATTGTCCGACATTCTAGTTTAGTGTTTATCGATTGCAATCTGGCCCTTTTTAGTAACCATGAAAAAACTGAGACAACTCAATCACGTAGAAAACGAATTTTAAAAAAATATCTAAATTCAAATTCAACCGCTTTTCATACCTTGGAGTTCATTAATTTAAATAATAATTATTTGTGATCTCTTCAGGAATAATAATGAAAATTTTCAAACAACCGAATGTACAAAAAGGGAATAATTTTATTTATGTAATGTTTCACCACCTTTACAAATTCTTAATCGTTAATAATCAGAATAATTTATGTTTAATTTTTCTACTGAGGTTGTCATAAATGAATATATCAAATTTCAACTTCCTAGATATTGAGAAAGTTAGAGAATTAGTGGTGAGTGAATAAGAGTTTCCGCAATTACTTCTATAGATCTTATTGAATGAAAGCGAGGAGAATATTTTAATGTTCTAAAAACTAGCAGAAAAAAAATTTAAAAAATCTATATTTTTAAACTTTAATCGTCACCCCTCACTCAACATTGTCCCCAAAGCATTTTTTTTATATTTTTCTTTAGTCACTTTCACTACTACTATGCCTAGGAAGGCATAAAAAGTATCAGTTAAAAAATCCATTTAATAAAAAAAATATTTTTTTCGATTTTTGGGAAGGAGGAAAATTTTGGGGCAAGATTTTGGGCAAGCACGTGTGGATGTCCTAAGCTTAAATTTAAAGTGGGGTTATGTTTGCAAACCTTTGAGAAAATTGGCCTCAAAAAACTATCAACCCCCATCTCCTCTGGATACCAAACTTGATAACCAAACGTTTACCAACAGATTGCGCCATATATATGAGTCTATAAAATTTCATCAAAATTGGTTTATCTAGTCAATAGCTACGCTAACATACGTACGTACGAACATTTCTCCCACTCTTTTTTTGGGTCCCTGGGTCATGAAACGTCGACAAATGAAAAAAAAACCCATAACCCATTTTTTTACTGATTGACATATTTTCATTCTTGCACCATAGCTCTAGAGTTATGAAGCCAGGAAAGTAAAAATCGTACACATAGAATTGTGTTTATTTTTTCATAAAACTTTTTGATTTATAATCAACCGAATTCTCATTGTTTTCAGTAATTTATCACTTCACTGTTCTACCACAGATAATTTTATGACATGAACTATACATTCTTTATGAATGGAATTTTAAGAATCGTTGTTTGCTCTTAAGGAATATTTACGTCCTATGAATAAGATGACAATGTAGCAAGCATAAAGAAGTTCAATGTGTCTCGTTCCCTACAACAGTCTTTAAAAGGCTTCTGTATTGTGGATGCTGTGCGACTTGGAAAGCTCGAGTGACAGAGAACAGAGCAGTAAAGAGAAGAAGTATAAACAGAGGTGGAGGGTGGAACAAAGGTAAATTTATTTAAAATTCATGATGGGTAACACAGGCGGTGTGTATTTTGTGTATATGTATGAGTAGCGTGTGTTTGCATCTACAATGTGCAGTACTGTGAAGTACAATGAAGCAATCACATTGTGTAAACAATTTTATAGCCCCCGTTCTCTACTGCCTCGTGTTTTCCCTATTTTACATTGTCTAATGAAATGTTAACTGGATGTTACAACGTACGCGACGAGCATTCTCGTTTGTTCATATATTTTCTTAATAAGAAATAATTGTTTTTCAAAAATAAATAATTATTTTGCTTGTATTACCTTCTACAAAAGTATAAAGATATATGAAAAAAAAAATAAAAAAATATTTTTACTGCTTTTAAGCAAAAGTTGTTTTGCTGAATAATAAATTAAAGAAACCCGATTTCTAAAGAAAAGTAAAATCTAATTTGACTTAAAAATCAGCATTTGGGATGATAGTAGTTAGCGTAGTCAGCAATTGTCAACTATGACACCGGTTTTGCAATTTAGGAGGACCAAGTTTCAAACCAAAGTTAAAGTTTATCCAAGTTAGTTTCAGTTGTATTTAGATAATATCTGTTATACATTTGATCTTTAGGTTCATAAGTCAGGATTATTAGACCACTTTTTACTCAAAAGAAAAACTCAACTTCCAAGCGATAATTTAGTTTCCATTTGAAGCTGTAAATCATAATGTTGTAGTATTAGATGTACGATAAGGTAGCGTCATCTACTCCATTATCAGAAGGGGAAGGGAGTAATAGCAGTTCACTCTCGCTACGCATCTTACTAAAAACATGAAATACAATAATAATCAAACCGTACCATAACTCAGCAGCCACTAATGTTTTCATCTAATGAATAAAAACAATCATGCTTGTGTTGTAAACATATTTTCTTAGCTTATCTTGGTTTCTTTAACGGATAAAAACTTGCAGTAGATTATTTTTAACATATGTTACGTATATACCTACATACCCACCGGGTTGGTCTAGTGATGAACGCGGCATCGCAAATCAGCAGATTTCTAAGTCCAGAGTTCCAACGTTCAAATCCTAATAAAGGCAGTTACTTTTATACGAAATTGAATGCTAGATCGTGGATACCGGTGTTCTTTGGTGGTTGGGTTTCAGTTAACCACACACATCTCAGAAATGGTCGACCTGATACTGAACAAGATTACACTTCACTTACACTCATATATATCATCCTCATTCATCCTCTGAAGTAATACTAGACGGTGATTACCGGAGGCTAAACAGAACTAAAATAATATATATATATATATATATATATATATATATATATATGTGTGTGTGTGTGTGTGTGTGTGTGTAGTTTTAAGCAGATAATATTGGAATACTATAGCAAGATGAAGTAGACATGGACTAATACCTCAAAGATCCAGGTATAGAAATTTAAATTATGTAAACAAAGTAAAATATTTATTAAACGAAATTCAAGACAGATGACTAAATTGTTTTGTTAGTATTTTAAATTTATGACTTGTAATAATAATAAATAAGCCCCTAATTAATGGTTAAATTGTAAAATGTTAATATCTTAACATCAAGAACGATTTTCCTAAGAAATTACAATTGTAATATTAATCCGTTATTAAAAACGAGGTACTCGAAGTATTAAAATTATCATACGTTAGCTTATTCTGTTGTTTGAAAAAAAAAATGATGGAGTAGTTGAATATTTGAAGAGATAGTGATCCATTTTTTTTTCTGGAAAATGCTAATGTCAATAAGCTTACATCATTTTCAGAATGGTATTATTGGCTTTCTTCATTCGGTGCTTGACAATTATTTTTTATATAGGTAAATGAATTCCCGAATAAAGTATCGTCAAATTAGTCACGTTTGATTTATGTAAAACATATCAAGAACCATTCAAAAGTATTTTAATAGACAAATATGATGAAATTGTTATCGCTTTGTGATCAAAGATCTTAAATTATTTTATAAAAAATATAATAATTAATTATGGTTGGGGATAGGAATAAAATATCGAAATATGATAATTAAATTAGTACTATGAAGTACACAACGTTTATAAGCATTACAATAAATGAAAATTTAACTTGTTACTAACATTTGATTATCTATTTCGTAATATAAGTAGTGTTTTATGTAAGAGTAATTGATAATTAACCAAAGCATAACAGATGGAAATGTTCAGTTATCGCACACTATGGGTAGTTTGTTTTATTCATAAAATTTGTGACAACTTTTTAGGAACTTTCTTTTGGTAGCTTTAAAATATTTCTGTTACAAAAAAAGACAATACAAGAAGTAGTTGTAAGATCCATTCTGCCGAGATGAAAATTTTTGACAGTACAAGCCATTCATACGTATACGACTCCCGTACGTTAAAATAAACAATAACTCTTTAGAGACAGTTCACACTTCCTATAAATATAGTAATAAAAGAAATAAACATTTAATATTGTGTTCCAAACATGGATGTGCTCTCTTTGTTAAGAGATTCCATTATACGATGATAAGGTTGTCGAATAATCTCTTAGCGTATTAGAAAAAACAAAGTAAATCGAACAAATAAAAAGAGTCCTGATAATTTGCTGTGCTAGAAGTGCTTTTATTCTGTAAATGAATTTTATTCATTATCTAAAGAAATAAAATAACCCAATTAAAAAAAAAATAATAAATAGATTTTGGATAAGATTGAATTACTAAATATTTTTTAACTGACTGTTTAATTTAATTAATAATAACTGATTTTTATATAACGTTAAACAAAGTTAATTACTGTTGTATAAAAATATGCAGCGTATGTTTTATATTTTGGCCGGTATGATTTTCAAATCTATTATGCTAGCTTTCATTTAAAAGAAATTTAATTCCGGTGATAAATCACATTGAGTTATGCTCTATTATTTGTAAATAAAAATTTTATATTTAGTTTTACTAAAATAGTATTCAAGTATTTTATACCATGAGAGGAGGTAGCACCTCCTTTTCAGGGTGTAAAATTTTAAAATTATTTATAGCCTAGTTTGAAACAGGATCAATAAATCTACGAGTATCACTGAAAATGGCTAACCGGTCTGAACTAATGTACGAACAAACTACCTGTTAGAATTTTCAATTCTGAGATTTTCATTTTGAACGAACGTATTTTGTTCACGCGCATATATGCGTTATCTCGCTCACTCTCTCTCTCTCCCTCCCTCTCCCTCAGTGTGTGTGTGTGTGTGTGTGTGTGTGTGTCCTAAGCATTATGCTTCCAAGATTGATCGATTTATTTTTATCATAGTTCTGTAATAAGTTTTATTGAGGCAACTTAAGCAATAAAATTTTTAAAAAACCACTTTTCAACAAAAAGTCTAGTAAGATTTTTCCGTACGAACATTCTTATTATTATTATTATTACGGTTCTCTCAATTATTCATTCATTTCTAACAAAGTTATTATTTGTAACTTCTACTTACGCTACATACGAGAAACTAATATAATTTATTTATATCGTGTTTTGTCGGTTTTACGGTATATTTTTTTTCAATTGTTAAAAAAAAAAATTTTTTGCCGCCTTTTTGAAGTTTTACACTTGATTTACAAAATTGATATTTGTTTATTTTATGCAGTTTAATAAACCTTGCATTCCTGCTTTTGAACTAACTTGATAGTTTACACCGTTATTGAGCAATGCAAAATTTTAATTTTAGCGGCCATTTTGAGGTGAAACCGACGCTCATTGTGTGTTTTTGTTATCCTTTAGCCATGATTAATCCAAATCCGAAGACAAAATCAAATATAGAACGTGTTTACACCCGTACACACAACACATACTTATTGAATTGAATAACGAATTGTTTGTTAAAAATTACTTTAATTACATAATAACTGTGAAGAGAGATTTTCTTATGTTTGACGTAAATATTACTTGTATTTTTTTCATAGAAATTCGGCAAGATAATCAGTAAGAAAATTTAAAAGTAAAACGATATGATGAGCCCTGGCACAAACCTTAGCGCAGTGGTTTATCCATATACCTTTTTATAAATTTAATAAAAAAACTATGATTTCTTACTTTTACGTTACTTAACTGATGATTTTTTTCTTCACACCGGCAAAATTTTTAATTTAACTATTATTTAAATAATGTCTTTTACTTTCCCGTTTAGACAGCGATATAGCAGAACTACAGCTCTAGAAGGGAAAATACTGTAATAGGTCCAATTTGGGCATATCCGGTTTTCACCGGATCTTGAGGTTCTGAAACCTAACAAATCCAAAAAACGGGATGGGAATTTTTCGGATGTTAATGTTCGTAACTACGTGTGTTCGGTATTCATCTCTAAATAACCTTATTTATATCTTTAGAACTACTACCGATTTTTCTTGGACAGATTACTTCTATATATGTGCCATTGATGTTATTAAATTTTCAACTTAAAAGGTTAAGGTAACACTCAGTATCTTGAGATTTCACCTAATTAAGGTCAAATTTTTTTTTAATAATTAAAATATATTAATATTTATAAAAAAAAAGGTTTTTGCAAAATCGTACCTCCACCCAAAAAAACTCTAAGGTATTGCTATGTTGTGACGTCACATGTGAGCAGTAGAAATAAATAATTGAATAATATTTAAAGTGTTAAAAAGTAACTCGGTCTGGCTGGGTCTCAAACTCGATCGCCCTGTCGAGTCGGTATGTAGTGCGTTAAACCTTGCGGTTATACCAATCTGCCGACTGTACAAGCGAAATTTGTTCTACGAAAGTTGTGAAATTACATTAGTATAGTTAATGCCGACCGTCATCGCTAGTACCGCAATACCCGCGCGAATTAAATACGGTATCCGCGCACACTTTAATTAGAATCATTGAATTAAATAAACGAATAAAATAATATATTTAAATTAAGTTGTGTGTACATCAGAAACAACTCAACCGAGTGACGGGAAAGTCTTATATAAATATAAGACTTCCTAACTGTGTTATTCTTACAACCGTGTTAGTTTTTTTTTTTTAAATAAAATTAATTTTAAGAAAATATAACAACAATAAAACTCATAAAAATATAATATAATATAATAATATAACAAAAAAAACCGCAGCAAGTAAAAAAGTTGAAATATTTCTATAAATCTCGGGTTTTTAAAATTAGTTCCGATTTAAAGGTGTTAAATTAGTAAATTGTTGATTTTAATTTACAGCTAATTTATAATTTTTTTATAATTTATTTTTTAATGCTATTCTAGGTATATTTGTTCTTTACACAGTTAGTACCCATATTTAAAAAAAGTTTAAATTTAATATATAATTTTAGTTAGATTTTTTTTTAAATAAGATTTATTGTTTTTACTTTCTTGTACTTTGTACAATGAAGTATTGTAATAGCGAAAAATTTCAGGTTTCAGATTTCAACGGAAATATCCATTTTAACAATCCCTGAATTCATTTTGAGTAGTTTTGGCGTGAGGTCTGTACGTACGTATGAACGTATCTCACGAAACTCAAAAACAATTAGCAGTAGAATGTTGAAATTTTGGATTTAGGACTGTTATAAAATATAATTGCGCAGCTCTTCTTTTGATTGCAATCGACTGAACCAAACGTGTCCAAAAAGCACAAAATCCCCAAAAATTTAGTATTTGGACTTTTTTTTATCAGCAGTAATAAGCCGTTATTCAGACCTTTTCAACGATATAACATATATTTTCATTGGTTCCAGAGTTATAGCCAAATTAAATTTTAATTAATGAAATTTTTAGATCTTACAAGGGAAGTCACGTAACGATAGCTGTACCCACAAAATTGTGTGAAAATTAGTTTTTTTTTAACATTAAAATAGCTTTGAGTTGACTTTTATATAATATAAAACTCTGCAAGGTAGGATAACAGGATTCCCTCTGTTCCTACCTACCCGCCGAACGGCGAAAATATTGTTTTGTAAATTTTTCAGACCGATTTCTTTGTGTCTAAATGGTTTTTTCACCATCACGTACTACCGCGAAAAGCAGCTGCGACGATACCAATAAGATTTATTTCAATCGGATTAGTAGGAAAAAAGTTATGCGCGAACAAATAAAAAAAACCATGTACGGGTCGAATACATCACTCCTTTTTAGAAGTCAATTAAAAAAAGAATTCCCTTCTTTTTTCTGAGTTCAAACAATTGAACACAGTTGAAAATATTTGTTTATCCTTACTAAAATAAACTTGATCTTATGAAAATTACAGTAGACATTCATTAAAATAAAAATACAGGTTACTTCTGCATGTCCTCGGTAGTATAGTGGCCAGTATCCCCGCCTGTCACGCGGGAGACCGGGGTTCGATTCCCCGCCGGGGAGGTCTTTTTTTTTTTTACTTTCGCAATTCAATGTAATAAAATAATTTCTTTGAAAGAAAATGTTCTACTGTTCTTAATTATCGTTATTTTCATAATCCTAATTACATTTATTTTTAATCGTATAACTATAAAAGAGAATTCTCATATTTTAATTGCAATGTTTCAGTCTAAGAGTAAAATGTTCATGCTTTGCTTTGCAACGAATTTAAAATGTACCTCGTTTTAATTGTAAGTAAATTTTAATTCGAATATAAAGGAATGATTGTTACGGACTTCAAACAAGCAATATTCATTAATTTAGTTGTTTTGTCGAAATTTAAATATTATAAATAATTAACTAAAATCGAGATGCCTTAGATACTGTTCTATTATTTTATTTAATTGCAATTTAATATTATTCCAATTCGAAAAAATGAAACTTTTGGCCGAATCTAGTAGACATAAGCATTAACCCTAAAACTTTCATCTTCAGTTTCCAGAAGGCTAAGGCTGCCAAATGTAAATGTTGAAGGCAGCCAATTTTAAATAATTAGACATCAGTTTTAACTCCACGGTTCTGAGAATGTTAGTCCAATCACCCACAAGTTTACCTCTTACGGATTGTTTGCAGAGATGAATATTATTTTATGTTATTGTAAATATCTATTGGTGTTGGAAAATCTATTAGAACGTTTTGAGGTAATATTGTCCGATATTCTAGTTTACTGTTTATTGATTGCAATCTGGCCCTTTTTAGTAACCATGAAAAAACTGAGACAACTCAATCACGTAGAAAACGAATTTTAAAAAAATATCTAAATTCAAATTCAACCGCTTTTCATACCTTGGAGTTCATTAATTTAAATAATAATTATTTGTGATCTCTTCAGGAATAATAATGAAAATTTTCAAACAACCGAATGTACAAAAAGGGAATAATTTTATTTATGTAATGTTTCACCACCTTTACAAATTCTTAATCGTTAATAATCAGAATAATTTATGTTTAATTTTTCTACTGAGGTTGTCAGAAATGAATATATCAAATTTCAACTTCCTAGATATTGAGAAAGTTAGAGAATTAGTGGTGAGTGAATAAGAGTTTCCGCAATTACTTCTATAGATCTTATTGAATGAAAGCGAGGAGAATATTTTAATGTTCTAAAATCTAGCAGAAAAAAAATTCAAAAAATCTATATTTTTAAACTTTAATCGGCACCCCTCACTCAACATTGTCCCCAAAGCATTTTTTTTTTTTCTTTAGTCACTTTCACTACTACTATGCCTAGGAAGGCATAAAAAGTATCAGTTAAAAAATCCATTTAATAAAAAAAATATTTTTTTCGATTTTTGGGAAGGAGGAAAATTTTGGGGCAAGATTTTTTTGGGGCATGATTTTGGGCAAGCACGTGTGGATGTCCTAAGCTTAAATTTAAAGTGGGGTTATGTTTGCAAACCTTTCAGAAAATTGGCCTCAAAAAACTATCAACCCCCATCTCCTCTGGATACCAAACTTGATAACCAAACGTTTACCAACAGATTGCGCCATATACATGAGTCTATAAAATTTCATCAAAATTGGTTTATCTAGTCAATAGCTACGCTAACATACGTACGTACGAACATTTCTCCCACTCTTTTTTTGGGTCCCTGGGTCATGAAACGCCGACAAATGAAAAAAAAACCCATAACCCATTTTTTTACTGATTGACATATTTTCATTCTTGCACCATAGCTCTAGAGTTATGAAGCCAGGAAAGTAAAAATCGTACACAGAATTGTGTTTATTTTTTCATAAAATTTTTTGATTTATAATCAACCGAATTCTCATTGTTTTCAGTAATTTATCACTTTTACTCTCTCCTAATATTTCATGTAAAAACGTTGAATTAATAATTGTATAAATATTTGACGTTAATAAAAACGAATATGTAAAGAGCCCCCTACATGCATCAATTGCAAGGGACAGCATTCATGTAGATCCAGGAATTGTCCTGTCTATAAAGAAGAAGTAGCTGTGCAGGAAGTTAAAACCCTGCAGAAAGTCAGCTACATCGAAGCCAAAAAGATTGTTAACGCCCGCAAACCTAGAGCAACAACATCTTATGCTCAGGCTGCGGCTACTGTTCCTGCTCCTGCTCCGATTGCTGTAGATGAGGCTCAAATTATAAATAAACTTGCGCCTACTTTGGCTAACATGATTGACAGGATCATCGAAAACAAGATGAAACCTTTTGGCAATAAAGAATTTCTTAAACCAAAGATAGTGGTACAGCCTGCTGAAGATAAGTCGATAAAAGTGAAAGTTGCTCCTCCAGAAAAGAAAACGGACACCAACCAGAATGTCAAGTCCGTCTCAGCGAGATTCTTGATGAAAAGAAAAAGGTGATACCTACAGAGACTGTTATGGAGGCTCCCAAGCCTCCTGTAACTGAAGTGGCCTCTAAGCCTCAGAGGCCACAAAAAATCACACAGGGGGGGCGAGTGTCCCCCCTCCCACAGGAAGTGACCGGTGCGACCCCCGTGTTGGGGAGCGGCCAGGTTGCCGCCTCTCAATCGGCGCCTGAAACCGGCGCCGATCCATGCCCGTCATCGTCGGCGGCTTCGGTGGTCTCCGATACGGAGACCGGAAGCCTTACAGGCGACGACCTTCTCCGCGAACACGATGCTGTTCGTAGGATGGAGAAGAAAAGGAAAAAGGAATGGCCGAAAGGATAACCCAGACAATAATTTAATTAAAAATTAGCGAGTCGATTGTACAATGGAACATCAATGGATGTTTATCAAACATCCATGAGCTCCAACGCTTGGTACATGACGTAGACCCGATTTGTATATGTCTGCAAGAAACGCATTTCCGCCGAAATGAAAATTTTAAATTAAAAGGATTCGATATATTTCGGCGAGATCAACCGCCAAATGTAAGAGTTAGAGGTGGAGTAGCTATATTAACATCGACTAGAGCTACCCCCGAAGCGGTTGTTCTAAACACAAACCTACAAGCGGTCGCCGTTAGAATGAAGCGTCCGCTCCAGGTCACTGTCTGCAGCATATACTTGCCGTATTTTGATTGGAATAAGGATGACATAGCAAGACTAATTTCCGAGCTTCCCCCACCTGTTTTACTGGTGGGTGACTTTAATGCTCATAATTCTCTTTGGGAATCAGATCGAGTAGATCCCCGTGGAAGAGAACTGGAAGGGTTCCTGATGAATTCAGAACTTATTATTTTAAACGACGGATCAGGAACCTTTTTCAATGCCAGAGATGGATCGACGTCCTGTATAGATCTTGCACTTATAAGCGGATCGATAGCACCAAGGTACAGCTTCCATGTCATAGATGATCTGCATGGAAGCGATCATTTCCCGGTGCAAATTGTAACTGATGTTACAAGAACAATATATCTCATCCCTAAAAGATGGTTATTTGAGAAGGCAGACTGGACGAGCTTCACAGCTACAACGATACTCCCAGAAACAACTGGAGTTATCGGAGACGATGTCGACACCATAACAAATGCAATAATTGAATCGGCATCTAGATATATTCCCAAAACATCTGGGAAACTTACGAAAAAACCCGTTCCATGGTGGAACGATGAAATAAGTGAAGCTATAAAAACAAAGAAAAGGGCGTATAACGCCTTTAAGAAGCGTCCTAGTATAGAAAATCTTGTTGCCTTTAAGAAATACAGGGCGTATGCAAAACGTCTTATGATAGACTCGAAAGAACGATCCTGGCAGCAATACGTGTCATCCATCGACAAAACTACTACTGCATCAGATGTTTGGAGGAAAGTGAAGGCGATTTGTGGGAGTAATGATTTTGCTCCCATAACTAGCCTTCAAGATGAAGATGAAATAAAAGACACTCCATATGAAATTGCAGAGCTGTTATCCAATCACTTCGAAAAGGCCAGCAGAACGGCCAACTACGAGGAAGGTTTTCGAACCAAAAAAGAAGTACTCGAAGGTCTACTAAATTTTAGAACTGAGTATAATTACTCATATAATGTACCATTTAAAATGGAAGAACTCGCGAAAGCGTTGGAAAAAGCAGGTAACACAGCTGCTGGTCCGGATGAAATCCATTATAATATGATCAGGCAGCTGAATACCACTGCAAAACGCAGATTATTAGAACTTTATAATAAAATTTGGCGGGATGGAACGTACCCGCAGCAGTGGAAAAAAGCTCATGTTGTTCCAGTACCAAAGAAAAAGAAAAATTTAACAGACCCCAATAGCTATCGTCCTATTTCTTTGACGTGTGCTATGGGATAAATACTGGAAAAAATGATTAATAATCGACTCGTCTGGGTTTTGGAAAAAGAAAACCTGATATCACCGTATCAAGCAGGTTTTCGGCAATACCATTCTACCACTGATCAAATCATCAGCTTAGAGGACATTATATATAACAGCTTTATTAAAAGGAAACATTGTGTCGGAGTCTTCTTTGATCTTCAGAAGGCTTTCGATATGACCTGGCGTCATGGTATAATGCTCCAGATACATGAATGGGGCATTCGTGGCAAACTGCCTATACTGCTCAGCAACTACATGAATGACCGTACCTTCTAAGTACGCGTCAACAATGAATATTCATGTGAAAGAATCTTGGAAAATGGCATACCGCAGGGTTCGCCGTTGAGCGGTACCTTGTTTACCATTGCCATTAATAAATTGAGACTAGCCATTCCAGTAGAAATCAGCAAAAGCGTATATGTTGATGATCTGGCAATTGTGTATGCCAGCAAGACTGCTATGGTGAGGTACAAATTGCAACGAGCGATCAATGCTCTAAATGAAGTTGCAAGGAATAACGGATTCCAATTCTCACCAGAGAAAACGTGCTGTGTACACTTTTGTAGGAAGAAAATTCCTCATAAAAGTCCTGCGTTGACAATTGACGATAATCTAATACAATATAAAGATAGCGTAAGATATTTAGGACTAGTATTGGATAAATCCCTTACATGGGGATTACATATACAGGACTTGAGTGATATATGCAAAAGAGCCCTAAACATTATAAAATGTTTATCGAATTTAAATTGGGGCTCAGACAAAGAGACATTATTGAGATTGTATAAAGCATTGGTTCAATCTAAACTAGACTACGGATGTATCGTATATTCATCCGCTAGAAAGTCGCACCAAGAAAGTTAGACATAGTTCATAATAGCGGAATAAGATATGCAACAGGCGCTTTCCGCACAAGTCCGGCGGCTAGTCTAATGTCTGAAGCCGGAATAATGCCACTACATTATAGAAGAGATATCCTTTTGTTAAGATATGCAGCAAATGTATGGGCTTTCCCTGCTCATATAAATAATAAATTGTTTACGAATCATCCTATGGCTGCAGTATATGAACATCGTGCTACCTATTCCAGACCAACCGGAATTAGGTACCACGAATTAAGAAGAAAATATGAAATTGCTATACCAGAGACACTAGCAATTTCTACTAGAGAAATACCGCCATGGCTCTTGCCAGCGGTAAATACAAGTTTGGATCTCTCTCAAGGAGAAATAAAAAAGAAACCAGCAGTGATCATCCAGCAGGAATTTTTAGCAACCGTCAGTAGTTACGAAGAACATATTAGAATTTATACTGACGGTTCTAAAACCGAACATGGTGTTGGATGCTCGATATATGTAAATGAAGAAGCCCATTCTTGGAGACTGCCAGATGTGGCCAGTGTCTACACGGCAGAACTCACTGCAATTCAGCAAGCTCTTCGCTACACTGAACACTATTGCGAAGAGAGAGTGCTAATATGTTCCGATTCATTAAGTGCACTCGTCGCAATTCGGAACAAGAACATTAAGGATGTCCTAATTGCAAACATCCTGTCCATTTTATACGTACTAAAACAACGAGGACAGCGATGCGTATTTGTATGGACTCCAGGGCATGCTGGTATTATAGGTAATGAAATCGCAGACGAAGCTGCCAGAAAGGCAACAGTCTGCGATGACTTGGATGCATTTCCAGTAAGAGTGGCAGATGTTAAAAACCGTCTAACCAACATAGTAAGAAACATGTGGAACGCTGAATGGAGGAGTTTAAATACAAAATTAAACTCGGTTAAAACTTCTCCTTATAAATGGAAAAGCGACTTTAAGTTGACTCGCCGTGAACAAGTAGCGGTGACCAGACTTAGAATCGGTCACACGCAATTAACAAATTTATATTTGTTAACCGGCGAAGTGAGACCAATGTGCGGTGTTTGTAATAAAACACTAACAATCAAGCATCTAATAGAAGAGTGTACCATATATGAGGACCTCAGAAAGAGGTTCCGTCTTACAAATAATATTAGTGCTGATCTGGATAATGGAAATGAAGAAAATATAGTTGCATTTTTACACGCCAGTGGACTTCAGTCTATAAAATGGAAGTTTAAAGCTGTGGTAAGAGATACTCTAAGCGGTAGTTTTATATATACATATAAGGGAGTCTCGAAGCGTGGCACGTATAGTGACGGGAGGTAGCCCTCTTGCCTAGGCCATTTTGGCTCACCTGCATTCAAGAGCAGTGAGTCGGGGTGTGTCCGATGATGGCATGGGGGACTCTCAAGGGTGGATTGAGGGCGCGAGGCTATGGTTGTACGCCGTGCATGCCTATGGCCTGATATAAGAAGGATTCAACTGCCACGGCACCCTGGCACGACTGATATACTGCTCAACGGCGGTTCTGGTCGCCCCGAGGGTGCTTAAGCAAACTATAAATGAGACTTCGTAGAAGAAAGAAAGATATGGTATTGATTAGTTTAATTTTAATTTTAAGTTCATGGTCTTTTGAGAACCTATCTCAAATTTTAATATTGGGGCCCTTTACACCCCGTAAGTGTTTGTGATTGTCCTTGTCATTCATGTTTTAATGTTTATAGTGAAGTTTGTGTTTTTAAATAAAATGTAAGGGCCCTTTACACCCTTACATATGACGATCCTGATGGAGATAATAATTCCTTTTAAAGAATGTGACGAGGGCTAATGACCTTAGCAGTCGATGCCCATAAAAATTCAGTTAAAAAAAAAATAATAAATAAAAAAAACGAATATTTCAGCAACTGAGTAACTTTCCACTTTATTAAAAAATTGGAGGATCGTGTCACACTTTCAAATGAAATAAGTGTAAATGAAGTGCAGTAAAAATGTGTTAATGTAATTTAATATGCGTACATGGAAGTAATGTGGTGTCCATATCAGATTTTTTAAATTTGAAAAATAGATTATCCTCTTGTTCAACACAGATAATTATTAAACTATTTAGAAAAATAAAATAATATTTTTTTTTTTATTTCGTTCAGAATATTTACGGCAGTCACGTAACGATAGCTGTAACCACAAAATTGTGTGAAAATTAGTTTTTTTTTAACATTATAATAGCTTTGAGTTGACTTTTATATAATATAAAACTCTGCAAGGTAGGATAACAGGATTCCCTCTGTTCCTACCTACCCGCCGAACGGCGAAAATATTGTTTTGTAAATTTTTCAGACCGATTTCTTTGTGTCTAAATGGTTTTTTCACCATCACGTACTACCGCGAAAAGCAGCTGCGACGATACCAATAAGATTTATTTCAATCGGATTAGTAGGAAAAATGTTATGCGCGAACAAATAAAAAAAACCATGTACGGGTCGAATACATCACTCCTTTTTAGAAGTCAATTAAAAAAAGAATTCCCTTCTTTTTTCTGAGTTCAAACAATTGAACACAGTTGAAAATATTTGTTTATCCTTACTAAAATAAATTTGATCTTATGAAAATTCAGTAGACATTCATCAAAATAAAAATACAGGGAACTTCTGCATGTCCTCGGTAGTATAGTGGTCAGTATCCCCGCCTGTCACGCGGGAGACCGGGGTTCGATTCCCCGCCGGGGAGGTCTTTTTTTTTTTTAATTTCGCAATTCAATGTAATAAAATAATTTGTTTTGAAAGAAAATGTTCTACTGTTCTTAATTATCGTTATTTTCATAATCCTAATTACATTTATTTTTAATCGTATAACTATAAAAGAGAATTCTCATATTTTAATTGCAATGTTTCAGTCTAAGAGTAAAATGTTCATGCTTTGCTTTGCAACGAATTTAAAATGTACCTCGTTTTAATTGTAAGTAAATTTTTAGATCTTACAAGGGAAGTCACATCGGTTCGAATAAGACTTCATCTCCGTTTTTTAAATTTTTTTAAAATTTAAATATATTGATTTATTATTATATATTAACCCGTGATTGTAGAAAAAGTTTTACAATAAATAATTCAATAATAACAATAAAAAAAAAAATTATGAAAAATTCAGAAGTAATTAGTGAAATAAAATTTTATGTACTTTTAAAAATGTGTATGTGTAATTTAATAGGCATAACTACATATGTGTATATGTAATAGATTAGGTGAGACGTCTGATTGTTTAATATTAATTGAAAATTGTAATTTAGAATCGTATTTTTTTTTTAATTTTTTAGCTTAATTTCTGTTTAATTTTATTTAATTAGTTTGGAATTTTTGTTTAATTTTATCTCCATTAATGATAATTACAGAGTGACTGAAAAAATAGACCCTCACAAAAACAACATATACACTGAGATATACGAGCCCGATCTTTAATAAATTGAAAAAAATTCTTACCTTTTAGTTCATTCTTCCTGTGACATTGTCGGATAATATTCTCCCTAAGTTGGAATTGATCATTTCGTGTATGCCAATCATTTAATCACTCTGGTTTGATATAACTCATCTGGTCTTAATTTGTGTACACATTCTCTAGTTTTCAAATTTTCTCTCCCTTTATATTTATCATCTTCTCTTAATGTTTTTATTCTTTCTTTGATATTAACATTTTCTTTCTTTTTATACTTATTATCTTCTCCTAACTATTTTATCCTTTCTTTGTTCTTAACATTTTCTTCCTGTTCATATCCATCTTCTTGTCGTTTTTTGAGATACATTTCTTCACGTTATCTTTCTTTTTCCTGAATGATTCTTTCTTTTTCATTTTTTATTAATCAGCAAATAATCGAATAACAAAAACTGAATATTTTACACCGCAATGTCTAAATTAACATTTTTAACCAGTATACAGGAATTCACTAAACGGAATAGTTTAATTATTATTAACTTTTATTTATACGACACACCAGAAATTTGAAAATTTTGTTAGTCAACACTTCAAAAGATACGAATAATACTAATCTAGTAATACGAGTAATAAAGGGAATTTTACTCTATCCTAATATTACATGTAAAAACGTTGAATTAATAATCGTATAAATATTTGACGTTAATAAAAATGAATATTTCAGCAACTGTGTAACTTTCCACTTTATTAAAAAATTGGAGGATCGTGTCACACTTTCAAATGAAATAAGTGTAAATGAAGTGCAGTAAAAATGCGTTAATGTAATTTAATATGCGTACATGGAAGTAATGTGGTGTCCACATCACATTTTTTAAATTTGAAAAATAGATTATCCTCTTGTTCAACACAGATAATTATTAAACTATTTAGAAAAATAAAATAATATATTTTTTTTTAATTTCGTTCAGAATATTTACGGCAGTCACGTAACGATAGCTGTAACCACAAAATTGTGTGAAAATTAGTTTTTTTTTAACATTATAATAGCTTTGAGTTGACTTTTATATAATATAAAACTCTGCAAGGTAGGATAACAGGATTCCAACCGGAAATTTAATTTTACTTTTCTACTTTTAGCTTACATTTATTCCATTCTATACGTATTCTAGTCGCTTACTAAAAGTCTACGTTATAGAGGATAAGGGAAATGAGCTAACTTTGGTTAGGTAACTCGGGTGAGTATCACCGGTACGTAAAATCGTTAATAGGTAGTTTTTTGTTAAAAGCTTTTGTAAAGTTAAAAAATAACTTTCTACATATTCTCATTAGCATATGTAACCTAATCAGTGTTCATTAGATACGATTAAAATATATGTATTTTAACCCACGAATTTAATGAATTATTTTCCAATTTTTCATGCATTCTGGGCAAAGCAAAACTTAAATAAATTTTCATAAAATCGGTATTCTTTGTAATTTAAATTTCAAGTGAAGAAAATAAATTAAAAGGAACTTGTAGGATATATATGTTGTTTCAGTGACAAAGAAAAAGACTAATAAAATGATAACATGTCATTTAGTATTATCATATGTGTTCAAAATTTTACAACAATAAAAATTCGGTCAACTTAACAAAATTATAAATATACAGCATATGAAGAAACTCTATCGACTTTGATTAAAATTCAGAATTGCCGGTTAAAGCACTACGCTTAAATGGAGAGGATGCATAAGGATCGATGACTCATTAGATTTTGGAGAAGATCACCAAAGTTATGCCGAAATGGAACATGCAAATTTATAAATAGACAAGAACTGGAAGAGTCTATTATGTATGTTTAGGATAAAGATAAATAATAGTTATACGTAGTTATATAAGGCCGTCAAAACACAAGAAGTCAGAAAAAAATCGCAGGTTTTTTGTTCCTGAAATTGAAAATGAATGCGTATTTCTTGAAAAAATATTTATTGAAGGATGTAATCAAAACAATTTTATACGAAAAAAATTGATCATTGATATCTAGTTTAGTCATTTCATACGTACAAAAAAATAATATTTTTACTATTAAAAAAATAGGCTTCGCATAATATCGAGTGAATTTTTTCATTTAAAATTGTACAACATATTTCACTGTTAAGAAAAACTAAGCTTATTGAAACTATAAGTTTACATTATTAGCATGGTTATAAAACTTTAAAAATTCAGATAAGCTAAATATTTTTACTGTACTCAATGAAATATTTTCATTTTTTTTATATACCAATTCATTCGCAGCGTATTTATGAACCAAATGAACATAAATGTTCTTTTATTAATTTAAGTAACCAATTCCGAATGAAGAGTTATTAAAAAAAATTGTCAGTGTATATATGAATGCGTGTGAAAATTTCACAAGTATATGCATAAATTGAAGTGGATAGTAATAAAGGAAACTTATTTTTACACTTTCTTCTGTTTTATGTTGACAAATCTTCGTAATAAAATGAAATTTCAAGTAACTGATTAAGAAAGTAACATCAATATAGATTTTTTCCGTTATTATTAAGCAAGTTTTTAAGCTTCAAAATCATTGGTAAAGATATAGGTCGAAAAAAAATTAATTTAAAAAGTTCTTTTTATTTTAAAGGCGAACAAAAGAAAGTTTGACTTCTTATAAAAAATAAATAAAACAGAAATTGTTTACGGAAGTGGTAAAAAATAATTATTACCGAAAATCCATTAATCATTTAAAGGAAGAAAGAATGTGTATAATGTAGAACAGCCAGGAGGGTAGACAAGAATAACGGTAGAAAGAACCCCACAACAAAATAAAAAAAAAATATTGTGACGTTTTGTTTAAGGGTAAGGGAAAGACAGAGAGAGTGAATAGGAGAGAGATGGAAAGTCATGGAAAGGAAGTCCGTTTGTTTATTTATTGTTAAACAGCTGATAACAGTCATAATGAATTATTTCTTAGCGTACATGTCAAACCAATAAACCGCTATAATGAGTTCCATATGGTTACAACCCTCCAAACCGACAGCGTAAAATTTATATTAAATCTTTTTTTTTTTTTTAAATGTGTACCATTTAAAATAATGACTTGAACCTAAAATATTCAAATAGTATTGTACGATTAGTATAATGACTTGACACAGTAATTTTCTACGATGATTAAAATATAAAAGTGTACTTTCACAATTCCTCACTTTTTAAAATTTTACAATTAGAGTTTTTAAAATAGAAAATGAAAGTCTTAACATTTATACATTTTCATTTCGGGATTATACCACCTCAATAACGATGACGTGTCCCTCTAGCAGCTCTAATAATCCTATCTAATTTAATGAATCAAGCTTCCTGTTATATTAATAATTTTTCTGGAACTTACACGCTAATAATTGTAAAAAATATCAAAATCTTTACGAAAAAAAATCTTCAAAAAATCTTTACGACTGACGATTGTGAATTATTAACAACAATACTGATCCAATTTTATCTTTTACAATTAATTTATTATCTGAAGAGTTTCAAAAAAAAAAAAATTCCGTTATGCAATTCTGATTGTCATCGACGTCATCATTTATAGTTATTCAGAATGACAAATGTTTTGGAGATTGATTTACGTCTCTGGAATTTGGCATTAACTAATCTTTAAGTGTCTCATATTTTTAGAACTAATTACAAGTATCTCAAAATGATAGCCTTTTCATGTATTTTTTTTTTAAGATTGTAGTAATGAACAAGGATAACTAGGTATTTTGTTAAACTGAATCAACTTAGTTTGATTATCTTAGGATAAACATAAAAGAAAACTTTATATTTTTTATCTGGCAGGCCAAAAGAATTTAAGCTTATTAAAATTAAGTTTTCTAATTAATTGTTACATTATTATTTATTATTTTATTTCTATTTAATTTATTACTTTATTTTAAGTTTTCTATTTAAAGTAATGAGCATTGATTAAGAAATTACATTTTCACAGGATGAAATCAATCGTCGTCCTTCATTTAATCACTTTTTTTTAGAAAAAAGTACTAAAATTTTAAAGAAAAATTCGTTTAAATGCTATTTAAACAAATTAATTTTATAATTTTTCTGTAAGTTTTATGGTATTAGCTTAAACTAAACCAAAATAAACTATTCGTGAATGAGAAACATGACCACTGCAGTATTCCTATACTGGTAAATTTTTTAATCCATCTATTTATATTAAAATAAATAAAAAATATCTAACTTTGATTGAACAGACCATTTTAACATATTCCGAAAAATTAGGACCCAGTTCCAGGTATCTTCAACTATTCCCATGCAATATTTGATAATTATTTATTTATTTATTTTTATCAAAATATTATTTAAAAAACTAAATAATATTCTTTAGCATAAAAACAGAATTTCTAGAAATAAAACAGAATCCTTAGATAAAATAAGCGATAAAATAAATTCAACAAAAAAAAAAATTCCAGACTTTATAATCTTAATTTTAATTATCACTAAAAGAAATTCTTTGGTCAGCTTCATTTAAATAGATTTGAACGTTCAGCAAAAAAAAATTTGGGATATTCAGTTAATCTATTATTTATTTATTTTTATCAATTCTAATATAAAAAACTAAATAATATTCTTGAGCATAAAAATAGAATTTCTAGGAATAAAACAGAATCCTTAGATAAAATAAGCAATAAAATAAATTCAAAAAAAATTCCAGACTTTATAATCTTAATTTTAATTATCATTAAAAGAAATTCTTTGGTCAGCTTCATTTAAATAGATTTGAACGTTCACCAAAAAAATTTGGGATATTCAGTTAATCTATTATTTATTTATTTTTATCAATTCTAATATAAAAAACTAAATAATATTCTTGAGCATAAAAATAGAATTTCTAGGAATAAAACAGAATCCTTAGATAAAATAAGCAATAAAATAAATTCAAAAAAAATTCCAGACTTTATAATCTTAATTTTAATTATCATTAAAAGAAATTCTTTGGTCAGCTTCATTTAAATAGATTTGAACGTTCACCAAAAAAATTTGGGATATTCGGTTAATCTAGTTAAATTTTTACATCATCGATAAATATATTATCCTATTGAAACGCTGTACATGCATTGTTTCACAACAGAAAGAAATATATTAATATGTTGCTATCTATTAGCAGTTCTAATCTAACTTTTGATTATGATTCATGCAACTAACTGTGAGATACAAACAGTTACCGATCGAAGTTGCTTTCATAGATAGTAATGATGCTCATTAAACAGCCAGTATCAAACAGTGTCACCGGTAGATTTAAATATCACATGTATCTTAGTGAAAGAGTAATGATAAACTTAGTGAAGTGACCGATAAGCAACTAACAATATATTCAATTCAGTGAAGAAGGAAACAGGAAGTCAGTTCATCCTACTTTTCCTTATACATGTTATTCCGGAAAAATTATTGTTAGTCTGTTAGGAATGATTTTTACTGATTTCAGGTTGATTACAACCATTATAGGTTGACACTTAAGATAGATACATTCAAAATGTTATAAATAGAATTTATTCTGAGATATCTTTCGGTTGTCTAAAATACGTATAGTAAATACAATTTCCGAACTGATTTATTTTTTCAATCATATTTAGTATAATTTAGTCATTATTTATTTCAAACCTTATAAAAAAAAACTTAAAAACTTTAATATGTTCTGCTAATGGTAGGAGACCTATTTTCTTGTTCGCGCGCATGTTTTGTGTAATTATTTGTTAATGAAGGAATTGCAACTTGAATAAAATTACTGTAGAAATGTTTATTAGCTCGCTAATTATCTGATATTAAGGTTAGTTATGCGAATGCATAATGTAATACACTACATCTAACAAGCTTACGTTATTATATACTATCATGGAATTTCAGTAGGAGAGCTTTTAACTTCAATGGAGAGAGAGAGGAAGAGAGAGACTTAATAGCCTGAAAGTGGTGAAGTAAAATGTTACCTATCATCAAGATAAAGAGGGGAGGGAAACTAGAAGTTTATCGGAACTTCCTCATAAAGCAATAGATAATGCTGAAAGTCGTCTACCCTTATGGATACGCACCCTTTGCTAAGTACAGTATATAATTTACTTATATATAATATATATCTGTCATTTGTTTCTGTATATATTATAACAAAACTAAAATAATTTCCTGGTACTTTTATTGTATCTTGCTTATTTCACTAAAATTACACTCATACTTCCGGTTTTATTATAAAACACACTATCAGGTCATGTCACGATTACCAGACTACTTTTGCTTCTTGTTTCTAGGATTATTATATAACACGCTGCATAACTACAGTTTTACAAATAGCAAAGAAGGCGCTATTGATTTCCTGTTTTGATAGTGATTTTTGTAATATTAATAAATTACTCTTACAAGTAAAATGAATTATATAAATTTATATACTTTTATTGATAATATAATATATATATAAGCAGTCGACAACACAAACGAAATAAGTTAATCTTGATAACTTTTTCATTATATTTATAGCTTTTTCTTTTCTCCATAAAAGCAATTGAATTTAGCTACCTTGCATCAGAAAAAGTTTGATGAACCGTTATCTGTTACAGGCGAAATACCAAGAAATACTTTTCAAACGTATTGATATGTATCGTTGTAGTAGATAGTAAGTTTACTAATAAAGCTTACTAATCGCCTCTATACATATCCTTGAAAGCTTAACCTGCTTACATAATTCAAATATTGTCATGAATCAATTGATTTTAAGACATGAGATAGTCTGATAGGTTATGTATTACCAATTACCAATTTACTCGTTTAAGCGTTTTCAGTCATATGTTTCAACAATTTTTTTACGTTTCTATCAAGATGGGAATTATTTTATACGTTATAGAATATATCCGTTATTTTTAAATTTAACGGAAGTACCGTCCGTTATAATGTATAAGGAGGTAAACATTTTTATTTATAAGTTGATCCGATTAAATTAATATGAACTGATTTTGGTGTAATCCAGTATATCTAAAAAATTATTATTTTTGCGTAGATCATTTCACACATTGCGATGACCAAAATAAGGCAATAAAATTGGTTGAAACTACTTTCCGGAATGAGAAATCAGCTATTTTAACCTAATTTAATAGTTTATTATTTTTATAATAGAATATTATTTATTTATTAGGATAGTATCTATCTAAAGAAATAATTAATTCTATTTAAAAATAATCTAATATAAAAATAAATTATATTTATTAAATAAGAGAAGTTAAAAGTATATATCGAATATTATTTATTTATTACTACTTATTATAATTTAATACTAAATTTCACCTGCTTGCAATTAAAAATAAATAATATATTTTTTAAAATAAAATCCGTTTTGAAATTTAAAAAATACTTGCGGAATTCTACGCAAGACCGACTTTACGTAATTTTATTTAGTATAATTTTTTCCGTAAGCAATATGCAAAACATAAATTAAATGAGAAAACTAAACGAACTATAATTTTTTTTATAAAATATTAATTTAATATATTAATTTAATATTAAAAAATAATTTCTGTTTATAAGAAAATTAGATTATTGTACCGTAATTTGATAAAATTATTAAAAATAACGAGTACACCCTTCACACAACCATTAAGATTAAATTCCCGTATCACTGTGGCTCACTGCATAAGCGCATATGAGAAATGCATCAGACCACTGAAATATAGAAATATTTCTATATTTCAGTGATCAAGACGAAGTCAACACAACCTCAAATTGAGGTTATGTTGCCTGTCAACATTAAATTGAGCATAACTCAAGAACGACTCAATCAATGGTCATCAAATTTTCACATGCACAACTTCAGATACATTACTACAGCATACCTAAATTTCAATGAAACTGATCTAGTAGTTTTGGAGATTTTCGATCCACAAACTTTTATACATGAATGTTATTTTATGAGAATTTCGAGCCACAAAATTTTATGCATTAATGGTATTTTCGTAATTCTCATACTTTAAAATTTAAAGAAAATTCATTTTCAGCAAAATTAGTGGAAGTTCATGAAATTTCTATCGACTTTTATGTTTTAATTTTTTTTTTTTAAGTTAGGAATGATTTCAAAAAATGAATAATTTCAAATATGTGTTTAAATAAATTTAATATGAGATGACAGATTATCTAATTTAAAATTCGTTTTGTAAGATTTTAATTAACTACCAACATATTTTACAACTGTTTCATCTCTTCGAAATTTAATAATAAAACAAAAAAATTAAGACATGTAATCTTATGTATGAGTGGTTGTAACAATTTAGATGTTATTTTATTACAGAATCTGTTTGAGTAATTAACATAGAAATAAATTAAACCATCTTAGAGAACATATTTAGGGATTACAAAACTTTAATTATAACCAGAAGTAGTCAGGCTGTTACATATACACATTTTTACACATATACATTTATATATAACAACATTAATTAAAAATAACTTTGATTAGTAATTTTCTAGATAAATTCTAGAACAAACACACACTTTTACTTTCATTCTTATGTATTATTTCACGTGAAATTAGTAATGGGAAGATTTTTTATGCTAATAGATTTCCTTAATACGATGTTTAAAACATTTTTCTCAAGCTAATTCTTTAATAATCTTCTTACAAGAACCAGTTTTTCTACATTAGTTAATTTGCTTCTATTCGAAATATTAACAATGGATGATGTTTCAACTTTTTAATAATTTAATATAAGCTAGAAGAAATATAAAATCTATTGTAAAATAAATCAAATTTAATAGTAATTTACGTAAAATTTATTCATTCTAATTTTAATCGGTCATTTTAACACAAAAACGTATGATTTATAAGTTAAAAAAAAAGATTTATAACTTAATAACTTTATGTATCGAACGTTAACGAATAACTTATTTTTGTTCTCTTTTTTACTACGTTCCTTTTCCGTAGTAATAAGAAATCTCAGTATTACGTAAAACTAAAATATTTAATTTATTATAAAACTTAGTATTAAATAGGCATTTTCTTTCTTGTAGTGACATATTTTAATTGTTACGGGAAAATTATCTTATAAAAAACTGAAATAGTATTAAACTTAATACACTTTTACCTTCAATCTTAAATTAACATTAACTTAATGTAAAAAAATAACTTATTTAGCGTAGCCTCAACTATTATGTACGAAATGAACATTGTAAATTAAAAAAAAATACCACTACACCAATCGTCCTTTCATCTGGAAGTGCTGGGTTTGAATCCCGGTCAGGTATAACATTTTTCATACGCTACAAATTATATGTACGTATATGTATATATAAATTCGCAAATAAATATCTTATGGAAGCATTAATAAACTTGTAAAAAGACTTAAGGCAAAATATATGTTAGCACTCCGCAGATCGGCCTTATATATATATATATGGTTTTCTATAAATTCTCATTACAATGTTTGTTTTCATTCTCTCATACGTGTTAAGTTATTTTTTAATGATATTTTGATATAAGTGAATACGTAAAATAAATACAGATAAACTTAACACAATTTTACTTTCATTTTTAAAATAACATTAAGTAAATGTAAAAAACAACTTATTTAGCGTAACATCAACTATTATGTACGAAATGAACATTGTACACTTTAAAAAAAAAGGGAGAATGTATATTGTACAAATGGTCAGACTTTAGACTCATTAATCTCTTTAATTACAATGTATTTTAGACAAGATCAGATTGTCAATATTTTAGACCGGAAATAAATGATTACTTATTATTTAAGCACTTCCAACTGTTACCATACTTTAAGTGGACAGATGAAACAAGCTGTATTTTAGAGTTTGATAACATTTATTATAATGGTGTAACAAATAAACAGTTCATAGCAGACACCATGCTTCGGAGTGACTGTACCTAACTAAACATTGATAGTTGTGCACTAGCTCAGTTAGGCGACTGATAGTCTATTCATTTTGGAATGTTGTATTACCTATAGGGTTTGGTTTGGTTTTGCTATTCACTCCTTTGTTAGATAGTTTAACTAATGCAGACAGTTAACTACGAAACTTGGATCGATTTCAAATCCTGTTGCTGGTTTGTTTTTGTAACCTTTACTTATAGTTATTGAGAATTAAATACTTATCTACCAACTTATAATTAATTTTATCGCGGTAGTTAATAACGTTTATAATTTTCGAATAGTTTTAATTGTACAATAATAATTAATACGTTCGGCTAAGAAATTCTTTACAGTAGAAATGAATCCAGTAACATGTACTGTAATAATAATGTGAATTTTATAAAAGAATCTTTCACGTGTAAACTAACTGTTTAAAATCGGAGTAATTTGAGATCATCTGTTAGGTTGGTTATAAATTATGTATAATTAAGGAAATAAGCAAAAATAATAATAATAGAAAAACGCTGTTTGTAAGCAGCCTAAAAATAAATACAAATATGAAAAACTGCTCAGGATTAAACGTCCAAAATTATTATTTCAGAATATTCCTCTTTTTAATGCGTAAATACCTCTAATAATTAATTAACATTTTATCGCAAAATGTATGATATACAAGAGAGTATAATCTTACGTACCTAATTACACCACCTAACGTAATAAAAATTCCCTTTTTATTGTTAAATTCATCATTATAAATAAAAAAATAAATAAAAAACTTAAAACTAAATTATATTCGGCATATTCATCTAGCTCACAGTATACTCGTAGGAGTACCCTTTAATTTCAACACTTTCTGTATCTTACAACAAATAAGGATTTCAGATAAAATGTAGAAAAAAAAAGGTGAAATAAAAATTAATTAATAAGTGTAAACTACATTACTGCATAAAAAATGTAAACAGATCTTTAACAAATTAATTTCCCAAATACACTATACCAATAAACATACAAAATTATGAAATTTAACTAGAGTTATCAATTTTATTTACCTGGTGTAGAAAAAAATATTCGTTGTTTAATAATTAAATTCATTCATTCATTTTTTAAAATTAAATAATGTCAAAAGAGAATAGAGTACAAAACGAACAATTTTGATATAACATCAAAATGTAGTCTCTGGTACAAGAAGAATATTTATTTTTATAAAAATGAATTAAACGAAGGTAAAAAATCTGTACTGCCATACCTATAATAATTTTATGCTGATGATGAAAGATCATCAGCAAAATATAATTCATCATCAAATATAATTTGGGAGATTTAATCAAAGAAATTTATTAAGAACGGTGTGATTGATTTACAAATCACTTTAACTAGAGTAGTAGACTAGTGTAGTATACTTTGAGTGTAAATCACTCAAATAGAGGGCTAAACTACCCTCTTCTGAGGGTAGTTTAGCCCTCTTTATAAAACTTCTCTAATCCGGTATTAACACCAGTTTCTAGTAATATAACTTTAACGTAACATTCACACCAATAATAATCCTAAAGAAAAACATTAAAGAAGCAATAACTGCAATTTACTTCCATTCGTAAGATGTATGGTAGATAAAAAGTAATTTGTGTTAGAAAAAAAGACACGTCTATCATTTTTTAACATAGCTAAACGGCAGAATTTTTTTTAAGTGGGAAATTTATTTAAACTCAGAAACATATTTACTGTTTAGTAAAATAGAAAAGGATCTTTTCGTGAAATATTTAAACTAATCATTTAGTTGCTAACTATGAATAATAGTAACACTGTACACAATTTATACTGAAATATAAGTAAATTTTTAGATGAAATATAGTACACGAAACTGATCTCATCAAAAATAAAAATTATAATAAAATAAAAAATAAATATAAATATTATTATAAAATTATACATCTATAAATTAAAAATATAATCCTTCAACAACGGTAAGCTAATTAAAGAATTATATTGGCTCGTTACATCTTTGTCGGTAAGTTTGAAGCTACACAAGAACAATAAAAGAAAAGGAGACATTATTTTATTTCACAGTTTTCTATTAACTTATATAATTATTGAAAATTAAAAAAAAAAATAATGAAGGAAAACGAAAGAAAAGTTTTTTTTTCATTATTTTTAACAAAAAAACTTCACGCTCGTGTAAACACGTAACTTTTCGTGAAACACATAGGAGGTTTCACAGAATGAATGACGATATATTAGATTATCCGTGATGAAGTAAAAGTTATTATTCAATAATCATTTACTTTTTTTTTTTACTTATTAACTTCTTCAGAAGTGATTTTTTAATAAAAAAAAACTTCACCCAAATAGTGAGGAAAATGATATAAGCTTAGTTATTTCGAAATTAGTACGGCGTAATTTTAGAATTTTTATTTTTGCGAATTTCAATCGAATGTAACGCCAAAAAATTGGTACTTTTTTAGAGTACCTTTAGTTTTCTAAAGAAAGATTTCAATAATGAAATTTATTGAAAATTATTTTTAATAAACTTCAATAATTTAAGTAATGAAAATTGTATAGATTAACATAAAGAGTGTTTGTAAAGTGAAACCACCATTAATTGTTATACTTTCTCCCTCTCTCTTGCTTCCTGATAAAATTAAAATACTCTTAAATTATGTATTACAATACATCTAAAATAATAAAACTAAAATATACATGATCATATATTTTTTTTATTATTATGATGATTATGCTGTAAATTCATTAGCTGAGGTATAGCATGCCAATTATAATTAAATACAATTGGTTAATTAACTAATAATTTTAAAAGAATTTGTGATAAATTCACCGAAAAACAAATAAGATAAACGATTCTGATTTATTTCGAAAAAATGTGAAAGTTATTTCGTACAATGTAGACCCGAAGAAATTTAATACAGTTACGTGTTATTTCTGTTATAAGAAAGGAACTGCTGTCAATATTTTCGAAGAATCATACACACGCGTGTTCATTTTACAGACGTTTAAACATTTTTGCCATATGGTGTATGGTAACAAACAACTTAAAGAGAAAACCGTTTGTTTATGAACCATAAAATGTTGAAAGTTCGGTCATTTGTAAAATAAGTTTAGACAGTCTATACGAAGATGTCTACAGGAATATGTCTGAATTTTACATAACCCAGTTTTTAGACGTAGCTGAAAATATAATGAAATATCTAGAAGTATACGAATTATTTGTGTTCTGTTTAAAACAGAAATTAATATTTATGTATGTAATCCTATATAAATAACCTGAATTAATTAATTGTTATACTTTCTCCCTCTCTCTTGCTTCCTGATAAAATTAAAATACTCTTAAATTTTGTGTTACAATACATCTAAAATAAACAAAACAAACCGACATTCTTATTTCAGGCATTCATCTTATGTTGGTTAAATTGAGGTTATGCAGATGATACTTCCCCACCCGTCACTTACAATTTGGGTCTGGTGCCAAACCCTGGCTCATTTCCAGTTAATGTTCATCTCGTTATCTTTCTTTGACGACATTTTATTTTTATTTTTGTTGTTCTCGAAACTATTATTATATTTATATTATTATTTTACAGTATTCAAGAAACTGTTAATGTTCCTCGTTCTGGTTTATCATTTCAAACAAGAAAATTTATTAAAAAATTAATAAAATAAAATTTTAGTAATACTTGTTGATATGTAGCAGTCATCAAGTTTATTTATAAATAAGAATTATGTTCTTGTATTCAACTTTTAGCAAGAATTTGGCACTTTTTCATATTTATCTCTTATCTCATGTAATATATATATATATATATATATATATATATGTGTGTGTGTGTGTGTGTGTGTGTGTGTGTGTGTCCTAAGTTAACAGTAGTAAAACGGAACATTAATTAACATTCATATTAATGTTTTAATATTAATGTATTAATCTCCGGTTTTCATCCGGAGAATTCGGGTTCCAATCTCCGTCAAACATGGCATTTTTCATCCGCTAAAAAAATTTCATTTCCATATTTCATGCACAAGCTTCAAATATATGTGCTGATTGAAGTAAACAAAATTTCAGTTTTTACCACGATTTATAATTTTTACGATTTTTTTGCTATTTTAATCAAATTATTTTATTTTGATTACTTTTTTCCTTAAATGAAGGTACTAACAGAAATTCATTTATGAACCTCACTTCATAAGGTTTAAATTAATTTTGGTCATTTGGTTCGTCAAACCCATCCTAAATGTTCCGTTCTGTTAAAAAATCTTAAAAGTCAATGTTCAAAACTTATCCACAAAGAAAGTGAAATTAAAAAAAGAGTAGTTATTCACCTTGTAACACTGTTCTTTTATTACAATCAAGCTTTGACTAATCATCAATTGTGACAGAAAAACGAATTTTTTTTAAAGTTCGTATCACTTCATTTTAATTAAAAATCAAACTTGCATTACCCAGCAAAATTTATGCCACAGTTTCTAACCGAGTAATATAAAGCAAAACTCGTTGTTGTCAGTGGATAATTTTTAAAACACTAATTGTCTCCATTTCACAGAAATCGTATGACAATTATCACAAAACAACGGAAAATTATATTACACCAATGATTAAATTGGCACGCTCAGAATCAAGATCACGGTGAGATCTCTCTGAATAAAGAGTGTTTATTAGAAGTATACTCTTGTCGTTGGGCTGTTTATCCAACGAGATCAAACAGTCAAGAAAGAATTTTATTTGGTCATACAGTCCTACGTTTAAGAGGATAATTTGAAAGAAACTGTAACGTGAGCAGCATCTCATGGATGCTACTCCTTGACAAACAACCGCATAAGTACTGTTCTTTAACGAGATTGGCTTCCTATTCTCTATCATAGTTTCTGTTAATTTTGTCTTGTTAAACAAATTAAACCGACTTTAAAAGTAAACATTAGATGACTCGCTTTCTAAATACTGATGTTTTCTTCAGTAAGATCTTTCGAAGCAAATTAGTAGTACGTTCTTCAAAGCAGTTACACGCTGTTATTAACGCCATCCGTGTTACAAAGATTAGAAAACTCCTTAAGTATAAAATTAAGTTATATATTTGACCTGTTTTGTGTGTTTATTTAATTTTTTTTGCGTTTGTAAAATTTAATATTGTTCAAGTATATTTAGATCTTTATTTTTATGTGCTAATTGTAAATTTATAAATACGAAATGAAGATATCTTACGTATTTGGTATTTATTATAATACCTTTATAATATTTTTATATACTACAAAAAATATTTATAAGTGATTATGAGAGAAATAGGTAAACATAATAGAAAAGGTTTAAAAACCTATTAATTTGAAAATCTAAAAACGTTAGAGGTATAATGAAAAATCTATGATAAATTCGAATGAATCTACATTGCTGATGACCACCTGGTTCCGTTTGTAAAATCAGCTCTTTTTTATTTCATTCTAACATATCAGCTCATTTGTCAGTTGTATAACAGTTTTACACAATAAATAAAAAAATAGAGTTCTATATATAATTTGCTTGTTGTGGTTACTGTACTTATATTTGTAACCTATTTCTATAAGATGATTGGCAAAGTTTTATTTTACTGTATGTAGCATCTGCATGTTTTTCGTATTTGTGTAGATTAATCTACATAAATAATCTACATTAATGTAGATTTACGTGCACCAATCTATTCAGTTAACTACTTTGAAGAAAATTCTACTGGTAAGCTACGAAATATTTTAAGGAATAAAGGATTCATGTGTTTAAAAATAAATCGTTTAGGTTTTATAATATTAAAGTATTATCACCAAAGTGTATTATCACCGTGCTTCAACGAATTAAAATGTACCTTACAAAATTTTTCGTTTTCAAACAAGAGAAGTATAATTGGTTAGCTGGCATCTCTCCCGCCACCACCCCATTCGGTCGCCCTAGAGCATAGACCAAATGTTCCGTGCCAAAAAACGGCTACTATGCCTCAAAACAGATTTGCGACCTCGTTATTCCTAATGCTCCTAGTGAGCTCCTATCTTGCGTGAGCGGTTAAGCTGGGTGCCGTATAGCACCCGCTTACGTGTCCCTACCGCTCACTTGTCAAATTAAAACTAGATCGGGGAGGCGCACCCCTTGTTACAAATTAAAACTAAAAAAGTTACAAGTTAAAAAGACGGCCATTTAAGCCGCCACGCCTCGGTCGCTGTCAGCCAACTAGTGCCTGTCCACCCTTTAAAGCGCTTGGAGCTTTTACTGGCTGGTGGCCAGCCATTATTTCGGATAAGGACTTCCCACAGGAAGGAATCAATAAATCCCATTTAAATTTAAAATCTAACGATGACGGTTGAACATCGCAACCTCATCGAGGAACCCCCACACGGTCCGACAATGCGGCTCTCACCACATCGACTCGCCGTTTATGAGCAGCCAGTTTTCCCCCTGACCTCTAAGTTCCAGCGTGGCCCGGTCTCTGACCCCCCCCCCCCCACCAGAGCAAGGCAGTCGAACATAAGATGTTCGTTCGACTGGACCTCCCCGCAGACACACAACACATCAGCCGCTAGGCGAAACCTAAACAGATATTGCATCAAATTCACATGGTTGGTGAGCACTTGGACACCCGACGCCCTTAAAAATGAATTCGAGGCATACCATCCCCACAGATCCTGTATAAATCTATACAGGGATCTTCCCTTATTCGTGGTGTGCGATTCATGCTGCCATGCATCCATCGCGAGGCTACTCCATGCCTCTTCCGCAGGCGGGAAATGGGCAACTGAACGAAATTTGGACCCGGTGCATTTTGATAGTCGTTCCGCTCCGGTTCTACCCCGGCTCGAAACCGCATCCGAAATACCTCGGTTTCCCGACCTCTTCGCAACTTCCACATGGCTGCTCGAACTTTCACCACTAAATCGATTGGGAGAGCCTTTCCCAATACGGTGGTAGCCTCGTAGGAGGTTGTTTTAAAAACACCAGTGCATACTATTAAGGCTCTGCGCTGGGCACTCCTTAAATTTTGAAGCAGTGCTCTATTTCTATCCAACCTATGCGCCCAGACTGGCGCCGCGTATGCGATCATACTCTCGAAGACACCTCGGTACACCAAGTACATTTGGCGACCCGACAGCCCGTAGTCTTTCCGAGCAATCCTTCTAAGTTTGTGCATCACAGAGACAGCGTCCGCCGCAACTTGCTTAATGTGGTTGTTAAAAAGCAACTTATCATCAAACAAAACACCTAGGTACTTATGAACCCTTACTCGGCTGATTACACAGCCTTTATATTTAATGTGGGGGTTTCCACCGGTTGATAATTTGTCTGCACCCTTCAGAAGCATAAACTTCGTCTTGGGCACAGAAATCTTTAAATTTTGCATGTCCATCCAGCCCTCGGCGGTTGACAAAGCCGCCTGCGCTCTACTTTCTAGCTGCAGTCGTGAATTACCACGAACTAAAAGGAGACAGTCATCGGCGAAAGCCTGGGCCGTGACCCCTTCTGGGAATGTCAACCCCAGAAATCCATCAAACACCAGGTTCCACAGCAGGGGACCGAGAACGGAACCCTGCGGTTCAAACAATTAAACAAGAGAAGTAATTAAGGGTAATCTTTTTATTGAACCTATCCAATATTCCTTAAATAAAATTACGAAAACTTCTAATACAGGAAAACCGCTAACAGCAGTATGGAATAGCGCAGAGTAATTTGAAGGTTGAATCAGAATACCATGTAAAAAAACAAACTTTTTTTATAAAATAATTGATTTCGTTCTGGAAAACGCTCATATGGGAATACATAGTTAATAAATATAATAGCAGTAATAAATGAAAAATAACATTTATTTGCATTTTAAAAATAATGAATTATGTATCAAACAACTCATGTTTGGATTTTTTTATAATATTACAAGGATGTTTGACATTTTTCTTTTGTTAGGATTGTAAAAATACATTATAAAAATAAAAATGGAAATTCGCATCTAAGATTGGAATGACGTATATAAAATAAAAATGTTATTCCCTTTTTTTAGCAGTTTTATACTAAACTGCTTATTTTCTTTAAATACGATAAAAATTATCAGATAATACATTTATTACAAGTTTTATTATTACCACTGATCTAAAATGACAATAAACATAAATAGTTGTTACAAGAATTTTTATCAGTTAATTATTTCGAAAAAGTTACTGATTAAAAAGTATTTAATGACGAATAAAATAAAAATAACAATCATGGTAAAAAAATTAATTTCTCAAAATTTTGGTTTTATTCATTTTCTTTTCTAAAACCTTATAGACTTCAATTTTTTTAAATTCATAATGCCAATTCTGAACCTCTTTAGCTAGATATTTTTTAAAAATGTGTCCAGTCACTAACCATCACAAAAAAGAAGATTAGCATAAAATTTTAAATCGGTTCTTCACAAGTTAAAATAGGCTGAAATTATTTCATGAAATATAATGTTATATATTATATTATTATATGTTACGATTCAAAAATGTAATACATCAAAATAATTTGATGTATAAAGAAATGGAACGGTTTTGTAATTGGTTTGGATGAAATGATTAATCATATATATGAACATAAATGAAATAATAATGCGTGATATAGGCGTGCGAATGCGTACGTTTATGTGTGCAAGTGTATGAGTGTGCGTTTCTTGCAAGGATGGGCTGAAGGTGATATTCTGGAATGTTGCTCTACCGTTAACCACCAAAACACGTGCCTTTCTTCAGTTATATGTTGAATATAAGCTAACCCACCATACCGTAGCACTACGACCTCATCTTTCATACCATCGGCACAGCATGTCTTTCTTTTTTTTTCTTTTTGTTCTATCTTTTTTTTCTTGTAGCTCTGCAAAATTCCATCTCTTTCATTCACCAGCATACTGCGCTAGGCAATATGTTTCGTTGTTCGCACCATAACAACATGTAAGCGCCATACTAATAGTTATCGACCCGGTACGATTTTACGTTGTTATTCGTTTCATAATAACATACATTAACCCCTTTATCTTCCGGGATCATATTATATATAATACGAACTGACCCGAAAGAAAGAAGAACGAAAAAATATTTCCATCGAAATGTAATATTTTAATCTAATATTCACTGATGAAAATTAAAATCCAATTAATATATTATATTTTATTATGAATAATCAAGACGTTAATTAATAATTCATGTGGTATTACGGAAGTTAATGGATAGATTTATTTAACCAGAATCTGAGGAATACTGTGTTTCCTGTCTATAAGTGATGAGTTCGTATAACGAAGTTTTAAGGCGTTTTGGCCTTTCATCCGGAGGTCTCCGATTCAAATCCCGGTCAGATATGGCATTTTTCACACCCTACAAAAACTGTCATTTATCTCATCCTCTTCTAAAGCAATAACTAAATGTATGCGGGTAAAAAAAAAAAACTTTTTTGTAATTAGGTAATTACAAAATTATATATATTGTAGTTAAAAACTTTCCATAATCTGAGCTAATCTTTTTCTCTCTTTTTTTTAACTAGTCTGTTGTTTAACATTGTAAATCATTGTCATTTACGCTTACCAACCCTGAACAAACATCCCTTGCACCGTGACCAGACGGACATGGTGCGTCTGCTCCTAGCTAAACTTCTAAGATCCAGATAATCTCCATTTTCTTTAAACCGTCTTTAAAAATTCTATTACTTTTCAATAACTCATATGTCCACCTTTAAAAATCTTGCTAGTACTGTTATAATCTATCCTTCTTCTCTTCGTAATCTATATATTTTCTACTCTGAATTTTTCTGATTAGTTTTCTAATCTCGTTAGCTTTCCACATTGTTTCATTTTTAACTCTAATTGTCAGTTTAATCTTCTACAGTCTCCACAAACACAAATTTCATTTCCAATGTCTCCAGCATTTCTTTTTCTTACTGTTCATGTTTCATACTCATATAGAAATGAAATCAGTGTAAAAAACGTAACATAAACATGTCCAAACATAACAAATCATAAGATTTTTCAACTGTTAATTCCAGCTTTACTAAATAACAATCTATTTATTTCTGTTAAATGCTTCCTTAATCGTTGCTATTTTTGACTTTTTTTCACATCTGCATTCTTTTGACATCATGGTATTTATGGTAAATATCAGTACTGTTTTACTTGCTCCTTCCTTCTTTCGTTCAGACACTTTTTCATACTCTTATTTAGATTCCTGTCATACTGCAAATATTCTGTGTTGCACACAATTTCCTACGAAGAAAGGGAGAAACTTTCAGGAAAATAATGAAAAATGTGAAAATAATGAAAGAAGTTTCTCATAAAAATAGGTCTGAAAACGCTTTGTTTTTGAGTTACGGTTAGCGAAAGATTTCGCCCAGATTTCAGCTTTTCTAATAAAAAGAAGTGCTGTTGTAATTTTTGGGACGCAAACTAAGGAGTAAAACTGGTGGTTTCTTATGTAATTTGAGCTGGGAAATAGAATAAAAGGTGTTCTTTGGTGGTTGGGTTTCAATTAAGCACACATCTCAAGAACGGTCGACCTGAGAGTGAACAAGACTACGCTTCATTTGCATTCATACGTCCTCTGAAGTAATACCTTATGCTGGTTCCGGAGGCTAAACGGAAAAAGAATAAGAAAGTCTCAGAACTGTAACTCCAATAGTTTTTAAGATATCCTACATAAAACACAAAATTCGGTGTCGAAAATTAAGTTTTTTTAGATTTGTAGTATGAAAGCTTTGTTAAATGACCAATAATGCTGAAGATTTAGTAAAAAAATTTGTAGAAAATTTAATTCTGAGAAATATTAATGTAAATACAGAAAATAAAGTAAACAAAAACAATACAGTAAATAAAAAATTTTAAAAATCGTTTTTTTATTGATACTAAACAGACGAAAAATAGAAAAAAATCGTATTATTCTGTACCTAATAAACATTATTCTTACAGCAAAACAAAAAAATAAAGTACATGAAATGATAAACTGTAACAGAATAAAAAAACCTCAGTTACAGTAATTGTTTGAAATTTCCTCCTTCACAATGTACACAGCACTTTGCCCGACGTAATGAATTTTCAAGAAATGAACGCATCTCCTGTAACGTTTTCATTGAAAACAAATGATCCCAGAATTTTATCATAAATAATACCACACAAACAATAATGTGAAATTTATGTAGGAAACTAGTTTCCACAGTACCATGTGGATTGTCTTCGTTCCATAAATGACTATTTTTAGAATAGAAGACAACGTTTCTCGTAAAAGTGACTTCATCAGAACATAAAATTTACCTTAAAATACAATTTACTTTCGGCATCGTCTAGAAGCCAATGACAGAAATTGTGATTTGCTGGACGTAATTTGTTGGCCGCAAATTCTGAACTTTCTGCAGGCAGAAAGGATAAAGATTTTCTTTACGTAGGATGCGCCGTACTTTGTTTTTGACAAACCAGTGCGACATCAAATTTGCCTTGAACTAGTGCCTGGGTCACGCTGATTATGCTGAATCACATGGCATTTATCATTAACACGTTGATTTACTTGGCTTTCAACAGAAAACGAACCCATTGAAACTAACCCTTTCTTTCGTAAATGCTGATCCTCGTACGATATTTAAAGAAATGCTTAAGAGAATGTTTGAAAAAGAATGTTTATTAAGTACAGAAAGAATAATACGATTTTCTGTTTTTTTTTGCTTCAATAAGAAACCAATTTTTAAAAGTCTTCATTTACTTTTTATTGACTGTATTTACATTAATTTTCTCAAAATTAAATTCTCTAAATGTTTTGTTGCTAAATCTTCCGTAATTATTAGTAATTTAACAAAGCTATTGCACTACAAACCTAAAAAAAAACTTGTTTTTCGACACCGAATTTTGTGTTTTACTTCGTATAATTTAAAAACTACTGAACTTATGGTTCTAGGACCTATTTTTTCCTATATCGCAGCTCAAATTACATAACCAAACACCAGCTTTACTCCTTAATTTGGGTCCCAAAAATTACAATAGGGCTTCTTTTTATAAGAAGAGCTGAAATCCGGGCGATATCTTTCGCAAGTCGTAACTCGAAAACAAGGCGTCTCCAGACCTACGTTTATTATGAACTTTTTTCATTACTTTCTCCAGTAGAAGATGTCCTAAAAGTTTCTCCGTTTTTTCGTGGGACACTCTAAACACTAACACTAACAATAAAGTGCTTAAAAAAGGGTATTCATTTAGAAAATAAATACAAGTAAAAAAATACGGACTCAACATGAATTCATAATAAGGATGATCGTAGAATATTCATCGGACAACAACGGGACGAGTATTTTACGTATATAAGATTTCAAGCAATGAAAACAGTAGAGATTAGTAGAGTAACAAAATGAAAGGCAATATAATTTTATTGGTCATAAAAATTTTAGCAATAAACAAGGTTCATTATTTACGAGCTAATTCAAACTAACGACGGTCTATAGTATAATAAAAATCAAAAAACTAAAATTACTATGTAAGTTCTCGTATCAAAACCCTTTCTAAAACGTTCATGGATGTAAATGTTGATCCAGAAAAAAATCAGTAACATAAAAAAACAATCGTATAATATAAAAATCTAAATGTTATCATTTACTGCCGTTATTTTTAAATTTTAATAAATTCTCTTTGCTTATATCATCGTTAAGCAAAGATTTAGAAATCAACTCGTTGACTGCAAAACTTACCCTGTAGCAGACATTTATAGCGACCATAATTTGGTGATAATGAAATGTAGATTGGGGTTTAAAAACCTGAAGAAAAGGTGTCAGATGAATCGGTGGAATTTAGAGAAGCTTGAGGAAGAGGAGGTAAAGAAGATTTTTGAGGAGGACATCGCAAGAGGTCTGAGTAAAAAAGATAAGATAGAAAATGTAGAAGAAGAATGGGAAAATGTTAAAAAGAAAATTCTTAAATCAGCAGAAGCAAACTTAGGCGGAATAAAGAGAACTGGTAGAAAACCTTGGGTTTCAGACGATATATTGCAGCTGATGGATGAACGTAGAAAATATAAGAATGATAGTGATGAAGAAAGTAAAAGGAACTATCGGCAATTAAGAAATGCTATAAACAGGTAGTGCAAACTGGCGAAAGAAGAGTGGATTAAAGAAAAGTGTTCAGAAGTGGAAAGAGAAATGAACATTGGTAAAATAGACGGAGCATACAGGAAAGTTAAGGAAAATTTTGGGGTACATAGATTAAAATCTAATAATGTGTTAAACAAAGATGGTACACCAATATATAATACGAAAAGTAAAGTCGATAGATGGGTGGAATATACTGAAGAGTTATACGGAGGAAATGAATTAGAAAATGGTGTTATAGAGGAAGAAGAGGAAGTTGAGGAGGATGAAATGAGAGACTTCCTCCCTAAAAAGTATATTTGTTTAAGCATAATGCTCAGCTACTTCCATTTTTTCTCACTTAATGTTTCCAAATCAAACGACGGTACAGATGCAAACCCAGATACCTTACGTGTTCAGCATGCGGGATAAAAATACCATCCGAGTAGACTCGTGGGCAGTCTCCTCTTTGCAAACGTAACATGATTTGACTTTGCTGGATTAACTTTTATTTTCAATTTAGTTGACTTAGTTCCCCACCCGTTGTCTAGAACCAGCATAGACTGTAATTTATCTGAAGCTACCGTTGGGTTATCGTCGGCCGCCAAAATCACCGTGTCATCAGCAGACGAAGCAACAGTGATCGTCGGGAAAATTGGTCCCAGAACTGGGCTTTCAGGAACATTAGACTTAACGTCCAAAAATTTAAATAATTCCTGATAATGATTAAACGAAAAAACTATCTTCTAGGTAGTTACGCAAGATCAATTAAGATGGTAGAGGCAAGCTCGATTTCTGTTTATAGAGTAAATCGGGCGACCAGACCTTATCGAAGACCCGCTGGATATTCAAAATCGCTGCTGAACAATATTTCTTCCCTTCTAAACACCTGTTGATGACATTAACCATTCTGTGGGTTTGTTCTATCGTTTAACGACCACTGATGTCAGGAATAATACGTTCTTTCACTAAATTAGGCTTCAATCTTCGATGAAAGAGTCTCTCACTGATTTTAGAGAGAACAGGCAATAAGTTTATAGGCCTGTACGAAGTTATCTTGGGTATTATCTTTCCCGGTTTCGGAATCATTATTATCTGCGACAGTTTTCAATCCGACGAAAAATACGTCGTGCGAAGGATAGCATTGAGCAGGTATATAATGTAAGGATAGCCTTACATAGGAATTTTCATTACAAAGTCATTACATAGGAATGGTAATATAAGTGGCAATTTGGGGGTTACTAAGTCAAAACCTGGAGTCTTCTTTAAATTCCGCTCGTTCCTGATCTCAAGTGACATTTCTGTTGATGAAAAAGGTTTTATAGGAAGATACAAAGTAATCGGGCAGTCCAAGTATTCAAGTATTTTATCTTCATCATTTCTCTTTATGTGGTGTGTCTGAAAGATCTTACGTAAGTGCTCTGGAAATAGATCAGCCTTTTAGCCGTCGCTTTGAACCCATAATCCATTTGAAGCGTTTGGAAATGAGAGTGGAGATTGCTGAAACCTCTTTTTGACTTTGCACAGTGAATTACCCTTTACAGTGAGTTATCTTTCCTTGAAGGGGAAAGATTTTCAAGGTAATTCTTAAACTTTATTACATATTTGATTTGTTTTCTTTCTTTGGTACGTTTATTTTTGAAAGGTATATAATGATTCAATACTTTTAAGATATATTTTACGGTGCAATAAAACTTTTTATTCCTCTTTAGCATAATTTAAGATGGGGAATATGGAAAAGATTGAATTTTTTAAATTTTATAAACAAACGTTCAGAATACTTCTATACCAGTATAGTTAGCACAATTTATATATGTACTGTATATATATATATTTTTTTATTCAAATGATAGAAAAATTGCTATCGTCTTCAATGAAGCAATTAAATATTCATTAATGAATATTCATTAATTTAATTGTTTCTTATTCGACATAAAACGATTATAGAGATAATGAATATTTTAATAAAATAAAAATTGAGATTTCCTAGATACTGTTCTCTATTTTGTAGCCATTTATTCTTACTGCCTAAGAAAAAACTTCAAGAAACCTCAACGTTTGGACTCCTATCTAATAATCCTAAAATTTAAGTCAAATTTTCTTTTCAATTTTGATAGCAGAAACGTTTATATAATCAGATTTAGGTTTGATACAAAGGATCATAGAATTTTTATATAAAATACACGTTTAATTTTAACGGTGTATGTTGATGTGATCTTTACTTAATTGCTGAATATGTTATAAGGAATATATCTAAAAATATTGCAGGCCTATACCAGGTTTTTTCTGTTCAAGATTAATCTCCAGATCGATATTTAATGTGAGGTTGAAATGTGAGGGACCGACCTTATGAATTATATTTTTCTAAACTTTAGTTCAATTATTATTTATTGGGGGCCCTTCTCATAAATAACCAAGTAATATCAGATGCAATCTGTTACATTAAAAACAGACGATGAATACGACAAAAGATAGAAATAGATCTAAATTCAGATCTATAAATTAAAATACTGTATATCTAAATTTAGATTTAATATATTTTTCACCCATTTGTAATTCTTTAATCAAAATTATTTATTTGTTTATTATTTTTTCAGAGACAACAAAAAACGCTCAAGTATAAAAAAATAATAAATGTATAATCTTTTTTTTTAGTAATTCACCCCTTTTCGACTCTTTAAAGGTTAATAATCAGAATAATTTAGGCTTAGTTTTTCTATTATTGTAAATGTTTGCACCAAATTTTACTTTCTAGATATTGAGGATTTTTGGTAATAGGAGATGAGTGACGTAGGGCTTTCGAATTCCGTTTACATCTACAAAATACTTGTACATAATTTTTCAGATTCATCATCTATTAAATATTTTTGTATATCCTCCTTCTTAAATTCCCGTTTTCTTACCATATTAAAGTTACGTAATTAATGAGTTTTCTGTAGATAATGGGCATATCTACTATTTTAACGAAAGGAATATATATCTATTATCTATAGTTTGTTATATATGATAAAATATTTATGCAAAACACGCATTTTTTACTTTTCTGCTCAAGTGAAAATAATTTCGATTCTTGAATTTTCATAAAATTTTATTTGTCATCATGATTCATATAATTAATTATACATTACCCAGAGGTATAAATAAATTATACTTAATTAATATCTTATGTACTCAAAATTTAACATTTTACTTATCATTTAATTATTAGTTACCGTGCGCACAAACACAGGTGTGAGTATATGGAAGAGTACAACCGTAAGTATCTTCTGTTATGAGAAAGTTTGAGGAAATCCTGTATAGTTCCGTTGCAGGTAATAAAGACAAGATTTTCAAGAGATACCACCCGCAGAGAAGAACTTTTGGGACGGGAAAGTACTCACAGTAGTAGAGTTGATGAGTGAAGAAGAGAGAAAGACAGAAGGTTAAGTTATATGAAAACTTTGCTCAAAGTGTTTCCAAGTAATATTAGATATTAAGGCGGATGGTATGGAAACGTGTGTGTTATTAGAGCAATAGATGGGTAAGGTGAATGGTTTAGCGTAGCATTTGCAATAAGTTTTTAACTTTAAAGTGAACATAAATCTTTATAAATTGTAAATAACAACATTTAGAAGGCAAGCGAACTGTGTTATATTTTAAATTAAATATATGTATTACGATAATTAAAAAAATTTCAGAAATCCCTATTTTTATATGCGAGACGGTGTTAACCTTCCTAGGCCTGTAAAAAGGGCTAAAAACTGATTTCATATAATTCTGTGTCGCTTAAAAAACCAATAATTTGTAATTGATCATTTCAAATAGTGAAAAGCTATGAAAATTTATATAATACTAATTTATAATATATAGTTGATTTTTATTTTTACCCAAAAATAATTTCTGTTATTAATTAATAGTAATAATTTCTATTAGTATTAGTAACACTTATTTTCTTTGATAGTATTTTAAAGCCATTCCTGCTGCGAACAGAGTTATGGTATCACTTAACACCATAACATTTATAAAATGAACTGTATTTATACCAGAACCCCATTCATAAAAAAATTTAATCAAATTTTTCAGCATTTTTTAATTAAAAGAGCAAATCAGGTTATACAAAATATGTTAATTGCATGGATGAACTGTAACGATTCAAATAAATGGACAAACGGTTTGCCCTTTCTTCAATTTCTTTTATAAAAATATTTTTATTGAACTTTCACCATCAGTGCATGCTGAATGCGGTGAATTTGATTAATCGCTTCCAGTATTAGAGGATAACATTTGTAATTTATAACGTTAATTAGGCGAGCTTAGCGAGTGAAGCGAAGTAAATTATTTTGGCTTTAATTTAATCTTAATTTTTTTACGAGGGTTTCTGGTAATCTATTTACCTCAGAGATTGGTATTGGATGATCTTTTTTAAATTTATAGTCATCGTCTCAACCCAAAGCTTATCTGTGTTAGTCGTCATATACCGGTGAACGTTCGAATAAGCAAATATTTCGGTCTTTCACTGACTTATTTGGTATGTGTCGACATTCACCGGAGAATATCGACATTTTCTAATTTCGATCTTTCACGGTATATATATATATATATATTTATAATGTTTAAGTACTTAAGTTGTGGTATTTTAAATACGTATATATTTAAATACGCCTAAGTATGTTGTCAATAATAGTAGATTAAGATTTCTTAGAACAATATTAATTTTTGAGTTAATACTGTGTGATTAGGACAAATCAAATTTAAAGAATAGCTTTTTTAATGCTTGGATTTGTTTAAAATTAATTAAAAGAAAGTCATATAAATTAAAATAATAATGATAATAATAATTAATTAAACTCACGAAATAAAAAATGCATAAAAATAAGAATTGTTTGGTTTTTCTACACACATTCAGAAAAACTTTAAAAACATGTGTTAAAAACAGTATCATATTTTAAATTCTTTAGAATGAAAGGTAAAGAGTTATCAAGATAAGAGATTTTTTTATAATAGTCTATACTAATGAATTTTCTTTTCATTCAGACAAGGAATTTGAAGATACTTAAAAGACATAAAAAGCAATACAAGTAAGTATTTTCAGGGGTATATATATATATATATATATATATATATATTTCTGTAATTATTCTATTTTCTTATTATTTTTTTTAAGGAGACTTTTATATTTAATAAAAATGATCGTAGACTACAACAGCTGTATACATCACATAATAGTAACAAGCGTGATTAAAATTACACATCAGTCAGATACCTAACATCGATAATTTAATAAATGTACTCAAAACATAAAGTGAAAAAAACGTTTTTCATCCATGACAACGGACAATTATTTTTAATCAACGGGAATTTAATTTATAGCGTGATTTTTGCGACGAAAAATTGGACTAGATTTTATAATAAAACGTTTGTTTTATTGAAAGTTTTATATGTCTTTTTTTAAAACGGATATTTTTAAAAAGCAATATTACTACAACTCTTTCATAACGCTTTTTTTATTACTAAATTTTATTTGGTTTATATTATTTTAAAGTAAAACAAAAGTGTGATTACTTTTTTGATATGGAAATTCATTTAATTTTTTTATTTTTATTAATCTTCATTACTAGCCAGCCAGCCAGCCAGCCCATCTGTTAAACAAGCGGGCATTCAGCTTACGGCAGATTCATAACTGACAGCTTAGTCTAATTGAGTATTGTTTTATCCAGTAATGTATTCCATTAAATTGAAAAATTTAACCCTTTTCACAAAAAGCAAGTGTTTTAAAAAATAAATAAAATACACGTGACAGACATAATAATCAAAGAAAGCAAAGCTGGGGCACTTGCTTCACGTGCACGACCAGGAAAACATAAAGCTCAATAGGTACGATGCTTGGCTGCTGCCTCCATTTGGTTAAATAACGCAACGTATGTACACATGTTAGGGACACACGTCAAATTACTGTACAAACTGTAGATCTCTTACAATATTCTGCTAACCTGATACAGAACACATATAACAGGTGACGACGTCAACGTAGCGCTATTGTTATTACAGTTACAATGGTCGCCATGAAAGACTTTCGCCATTAAACTACGTCAGTTAAAAAAAATCGTACAATAAAAACGAAGGTATAATCGAAAACTGCAATTATTTTTGAGCTAACTGGATTCGGCCGATTTTAATTACCGTCATTCGTTTGAAAATTACCTGCTTGAAAAGCGGAGAACTCGCTCACTACTTCTGCATTTTTTTTGAGAACCTCCACTTTGAATTATTATAAAATCAAAACCGATCGGGATAAAAACTTTCTACTTTTAGAAATAGATTAAACCACTGTTTTTCAATAACTATAATTAAAGTTATACAAAGAGATTCACAAAGAATGTAACAAACTTTCAGGTCAAACTGCTGGTTAAAATAAATGACATAAGGATCGGAAACGTTTTGTTAGCACGTTTAAGCCGGCGAAAGATTTCGCCTAGATTTCTGTACCTTAAACTTAGTAAAATTAAGCTAGACTGTAATTCTTGCGACCGAAGTTAGGGATATTTAGTGGTTTTATATGAAATCCGACCTGAAAACTGAAAAAAAAAAATTGTCCCAAAGTGAATTTTAGTGTGCGAGAAATATGGGGTAAAAACGAAAGCTAATTGTCGAAAACGACTATTTATTATAAACAAAACATCAAAATGTGGCAGCGTTAGTATTCCCAACTTATAAAATAAAGTATTTCAAATAAATTAGGTGGAATCAATTTTTAATTAAACATGCCCAATAAATTGTTTTAGGGTATTTTATTTTTTAAATTGTAATTTCTTGTTTTTCTAAAATTCATTCTTTTGTTTTGTAATATTGAAAATTTTGTTTCATTTAATATATAGTCAAATCTGTCGCATTTTGACATGTTTTGTTTTTGATAAATTTCAAAATTGTTACGTTTGTATTTAGTTTCTCTGGACTAAATTATGCTATTTTATTCAGAATCAAATTCTCTACAAGTTTGATTTAAAACGATCACGTATTTATTACCGGTTTAACATAGCTATTTTACATCCAATAATTAAATAGTGTGTTTTTCGACCACAACCTTTTGCTTTACTCCAGATTTCTCGAAAAGTACAAAAAATACAGTTCTAGGACCTATGTTTTTTTTCGTTTTATCAGGTAAGATTTCATATAAAGTCACTAAATTTATCTCATCATTTGGGACCCAAGAATTACAATCTGGCTTAATTTTACCGATAGCGCACAAATCTTTCGCCAGCCGATACTCGCTAACGAAGTTCACCAAATTTCACCAATAGAATATAGCCTGAAAATTTGTTATACTCTTCGTCAATAACTCTGTAAAAATCCATTAACGATGTAACACATTTGGTATGGTATGAGCTATACCACCATAATATCATATAATAAAATGTCGTAATGAATCAAATTAATGTAATATTCACTAACCTTAGTTTTCATTTAACCGAATTTGGTTTTCACAAATGGTATATTATTTTTTTCTAAGCTATTAAATTTTTATCGGAATAATCTAACTGAACGATAAAAAATTCAGGATGTGATCAACGATTCACTAGAATTTTTGGCACAGATTGAATCACTGATCATCAGATTGGCACATGATCACACCTGAGATGGGACCCATCCTAGATATCATATGTTTTTGACGAAATTTCCGTGATTTTTTAAATTTTAAGTTTTAAGTCAATTTTTAGTTGTCGAAGACTTAGATAGATAGACAGATTTGTCAACATAATCTACGTTGACAAATTAACGAATGTCTAGAAAATTACCGAATTTATTTTCATAAAATAATTAAATGATGCGTTTAAATATTTTTTTCACTATTTTTAATAATTACCAATTAATCACACGATATTTATATTTAACTGATTTAAAGAGACACGTTATATTCATTTTCCTTTCTAAATATCCGCTTTTAAATATCCTATTTAAATAATCCCTTTTTTTAGCTATTTTTAAATTCTTTTCTGTTTTACACTAATCTTTGTTTTTCAGGCACTATTCTTTGTTTTTTTACACTAATCTCTAAATGTTACAGGCCTAGTATTTGTATAACAATTTTTTTTTTTTGAAAAGATTTAATTTTAAGCAACTATCACTATTAAATAAATGAGTATCGCCAATAAATAATTTTCATTATTATTGTTAACATTTTCTATAAATTTTATTTTTTAATGAGGTTTTGGACACATTACCTACATCTTACTTAATAATTAGTGCGTTTAGTCGTTTACATAATACTAATCTTTCTTATTTTTCTATATTTTCTTTCAGTATCAAATTAATATAATATTAGATGCTTCATGGTTTATTCAGTCAAGAACCTTAATTTCTGAGTAAGACTCCTGCAAATAAAGAATCAACGTAACTGATTTAGTTGTCAGGATATTTATTATTGCTTGAAACAAGTGCTATATAACAATGGAAACTCGCCATATTGGCGATTAATTTCTTCATAGTAGTTAACTACTCTCACAATCTAATTATCAGCTTTAGATCCTGTTTGTCCATGACTATTCTATAATTATTAAAACAGTTCTTTTCACAAGATTCTATTACATCTTTTTTTTTTATTCAGTTCATTTTAAGACCTTTTCCTTTCTAATTTCATTTTAGGAGATAAAAATCTCCAAAAAAATACTACATTTTTAAGCATTTTTTCTTTTCTTCCTTTTCTATTTCAATTTTTATATTCATTTAGTTTAAACAAAAATAGCTAAATAACTAAAATACAAGAAAAGTTTCTTCGAAGAAAATTTATATTATGATATAAAGAAATAGAGATTCATCTCCATAAAGAAGTTTATGAGCACGCTGTTGGTTATAAAATCTTAAATTTTAATAATTTTACATGTGTGTTTTGTTTATTTTCCAAGGAACTGATTTTATTTTTAATGAAACAATCCCTATAAAATTTTAATGAAAATAATTTGTATAACTGAAACTCCGTATTTTATAGTTTCACATTTTACTTCGTAAATACTAGACATTTTACTAACCACATTAGTCATATTTTGTTATTTTCAGCAATGTAATTAAATTATTAGTAAACACATCACTACAGCAGATATTTAATTATCTTAGAAACACGTAAACTAATAATTAATTTACTAACTAATTGATTTTTAAAATTAAAACTTATTTAACGTTCAGTATTCAGGATTGTTTATTTTCTCAAACAAAAATATAGCAACGAGTTTATAATTTTTCCTAATGAAAATAAAATTATATAAATAAATTCTCTCCTTCGTTAAGAAAATCAATCGCAAAGCTCATTACAAGTAGAGGAAAAAACAGTATACAGTATGACAGGAAAATTAAAAAAAATTATTTAACATTTACGACATTAAGCAAAATTGTTGATGCGATTAATTTCTTGCCTAGTTTTGTTTGAGGTCTCGCTAGCACTAGTACGATGTAATACTTCTCTTAAAATCAAAGCGATATAATATAATTATCTTATAAAATAGAAATATCTTAGCTGTGAATGAGTTTAAACAATTTTGAAACAATAAAATAGGTACATTCCATTACGTTAGCGAGTTTTATTTTCGAATATATGTACTAAGAGGTATGTGGTATTGGTATGTTACGATGAATGTAGTGCAGTAACCCGATTCTACAAGATAGCATGAGCAAAGGAAGATCTTTTATTTTTGATTTCGTTTATCAAACTAACAAAGAAAAATCTATGTTTGTGGAATCATTGTTTGAAAAACTATAGTAAAAATGACGTGAAGGGCTTAACATGGAAGTACGCGTATACAGCAGCGAAATTAAAATATATAGAGAAGAAAAAACGTTTTTTACAATAACATTGTTGCAATATTTTATATGCACAGTTATTCAGCTGTTAATTAGAACTAATTATAACGACGTTATAATTCACTGATTTGTTCGGATTACCGAAGCTCAATGGAGAAAAAGTTTAATTTTTAAAAACGTAACTGAGTTTTTATTAAAAAAAACTATACTTGGTGTTTATACAAGTTTACGTACATTCTTGTGTTATTTAACTGTTCAATTTAATAATTGTATTTAATCTGTAAAAAAATCACAATGACTTACAAAGAAATGCCACATAATAATTGATATCATTTCAAGTTTAGGCAAAAAAATTAATATTTATGTCTTCTAACAAATAAAGATATAAAATGAACGGTTATTAAAATAAGTAGGAAAATAAGAATACCCTCCAAAGGCCGTTTACAGAAATATTTCTTGGAATCTAAACCTAGACAGTCATTTCAATTGTCGTCAGAACACTATATATATATATATATATATATATATACACACAATAATAAAGTAATAAACAATATTAAATGACAACTAAACACTATAGACAGATTTAGTTTTATCTATAGTGTTTACTTGGAAAGAGGCCAGTTTTCAAGACCTAGCCTTTGTAATGTTGAAGTAGTAACAATTTAACGATAGAGATAAAACTAAATGAAAGAGCGTAGTTATATAACTTGATATATAAAGATAATAGGATAGGTACAGCGAACTAAAAGAAACTATTGAAACCAGAATAAAGAGCATTTGGTTCATTATAAATATAGAAGACTACAAAAAACAGCTGTATCCTAACTTTGCCTAGAAACTAGTCTCAAAATTAGTTTATTAGAAACTATAATTTTAAAAATTGTACGCAATAAACAGGAATTAGATATTTGAGAATCTTACTTTATCAATAATGAAACAGAAACTTCATGGTAAACAATGATAAGGGACCATCTCTTTGTTTGATTTAAATTTCACTTGTTTTTATATTTCTTGAGGTAAGTTTTATTTATCCATAAACGAGGTGTGAACTAAGCCGTTTAAATTTTAGAATTTTTTTGTATTTATTTTTTAAAAAAAAGATTTAACTTAACTTCGGTGAATAATTTCTGATAAATGACTAAATGATTTAAGAAAAATTTAATCTTTAAAAAAGAAAGTACGTCTAAATTGAAATGTAGACTTTTTATAACATATTTCATCTAGAGCACACTCTTCTCATAAGTAAATTCATAAATAACTTATCTGTTTTAATTTTTAAGATGTTTCTTATCAAAACTTATATGCAGACCAAAGTCTCTTTAAAACATTTTGTATTCATTCAGATTTTTCTCTTGATTGTTATTCTAGTAGACTAAAATATTTATAAATTATCAACTTTTATGGTAGTAAGATCACATATAATTAAGTACAAATTTTATGTAGAAATTGGCAAGTAAAAATGATTTATATTAGGCTCTAGTTTTTTCTTTTTTTTTTTCCTATATGCAAATACATCAAGTCTCTGAAGGACGAAAATTAATTGAACTAATCGAGATTAAAATGAACAAGTTTTTAAAGAACATATAAATTTGAAGCTGATTCCCTGATAAAAAAAAGGAGGTTATTTGACAAATCTGATAAGGGATTCATGGTTAATATGATAATGGCAAGAATTACATTTTCAAGATAGAAATCGAAGTGATTAGAAAACATGCGAAAAGCAAATAATGGAAAAGAAAAGCCGAATCAAATATTTTGAAGTTAAAAGATTGGAAATGACTAGAAAGAAATGAGAGAAGTTTCAAAATCATAGAAATTACGGCTGATAGAAAATGTACTAGCAGTTTGCTTTAGTACGCCTACCCGTGTCTTGGATTATGTTTTCTGGCATAGACCTAAGGTCTATGCAGGATACGTATGAAAACAGCAGTATATTATTCATAGCATCCTATCCTTGTTCGATACTGTAAAAATATTTCCATGAACTTGTATAATGTTTATATGAAACACGTGTGCATCGTTCACCATACTAGTATTATAGTCCCATCGTTCACTTACAAGTATTTCCATGCACTTTTGGAAAGCGTACACGACTTAAACGTATAGTATTTTTAGAATATGTTATAGCTAACAGTACGACGCTCATAGACCACTAACCGTTACGTCTGTCATATAGTGAAATGAATATAAATAAAGGCAGGGTAACCAATCACAATTCTGTGCCGTAGTTACATAAATTCAAGAAGGGTTATGTTTATTTATATATTTCAACAAGGCAATGTTAAAACAAAAGCCATTGTTTTTTTATCATCTCTTTTGTTTCCTTTCATTTATTCTAGTTAAAACTAAAAATAATATAAGAAAAAACAGTAAATGAATTTGTATGCATACATAAGATCTAAAATACAAATGTATTACTTCTAATGTATACATACCAATTTCTTAGTATATATGTCATAGGAGCAAAATCTATAACAATTTTTTTGTTTTGTTTTACAATTTAATAGCTTTGCTAATTTATTACCTATTGTTTTAATAACTTAATTAAAAAGTTATTAACAAATTACAATATTTATAGTCGATATACAGTATAATAAATTGCACGCAGTCATTCCAGTTAATAATGGATTTTAATGGATTTTACATCATAATAATTAAAAATGTTTAATATTTAATTTATATAAAATTTAAATAACTAAATTGTTATTATATTGGTTTATTCTATGCATAAATAATTAATTACTGTTAACGACAAAACCAGTGAAAATGAAATATATTTCAAGTATTTTTTATCATGTAAATTTATGTTTCTTTTATAAAAAAAAAATATATTCTTAGTGATTCACGAAGAATGTAACAATTTTCCGGATTTGATCTACTGATGAAAATAAAGAAAACCGTTCATATAAATTTAGGTTTGGATACCCTTCGTTAGCGAGTAACGGCTGTCGAATGATTTCGCCCTGATTTTTGCGCTTTCGGTAAAATTAAGCCTTTGATATGTAATTCTTGAGACCCCAAATTAAAGGAATAAATTTAGTGGTTATTTTATGAAATCTTACCAGAAAAAAAAATAGGTCCCAGAACTGTACTTTTAATATGTTTTAGAAATCTGGGGTAAAATTCAAAAGATTGGTGTTGAAGACACCACTATTTTATGTTTGGCATAAAATAACTTTATTGTGTGGGTAATAAACACGTCACATTTTTAACCAAAACTTTGAGAATTTGATTCTAAATAAAACTGTGTGATTAAAGTCTACAGAAACTAAATAAATTAAGAATTTCGAAGTTATTTGAAACAAAACACATATTAATGTATGGATATCAAATAAAAAAATATTATCTATGAAAGAAAATGAAAATTTTTCGTTCACAGTTTTTCGAAATGGAAATCATAAAAATCTTTATTCCATTAATATCTTGGTAATTTTTTGTTAAACTTAACATCATAAGAATTTTATCATAAACGGAATGACACTCCGTTTTCAAAATGGATCAATTTAATTTGATCAAATACGTAAAGTCACTGAGATCTGTCTACATTTATTTTAGTAATTAAATAGAAACTGATGATAGGTCAAAAGAGCTTTTAGTTTAGCAATTATTTATACATATAACACATTTTAAAAGATAAAAATGTTAATGGTTTTTAAAATAATTATAGAATGTAACTTAGACTTATATAAGTCAATAGTTGATAATAAGCCATAAATATTACATGATTATTTTATAAAATTAAGGCGTAATAAAACTACAAACTAATTTTTTTACGGACGAAAAAGTATTAATAACCAGATTTAAAAAAAAAATTTTCATTAAAAGATACATATGTATATATATATATATATATATATATATATATATATATATATGGTATATATAACGCGTGTGTTCACACGTTTAACTTCTGTTGGAAGAATTATTTTTAAAAATTGCAAATAAATAAAATTAATGAATTATTGAATAAACCGTATAAAATAAAAGTTTTCTAAAAATGGAATAATAGTAAATATAATAATAATAAGATGAAACAATGAAATGAAATAAATTATATAATTCTCTCTGTGTATGCAGTACAATGAAATCCAATAATGAAAATATATATTCGTATTGAAGTAGTATCAGTTTTGAAAGTATTTCTTTTATTACAGATATATCATTGTCTTCAGATTGCATTAAAAATTGAATTCTACGTTTCTACTATTAAAATATAGCATTTGCTTTTACAATAAGAATAACGTAGTTTTATTATTTTACATAGCGCAAGCAGAAATTTTTTCTCGTCGTTTAGTTTCAGATTTCTTTGTATCCTTTCAAAACAGATAGGATAGATATCAAAGCTTTGAATTTTGATATTTTGAACGCATTTTCATTTTACATATTGACTTTTTTCATATACAGTTACGTGTATTTAAAATAGACTTTATAAAAGAATGTTGCTACACGTATAACATCTACCTCTTTCTTATGAATAATAATAACGATGCAACAAAAAAGTATTCCGGTGAGGAGAGAGTTGTTTACAAAAATCTTTTTTTAGATTTACAGCTTTTTTTTGGAATCAAAAAGTCAAATAGAGACAGAGAAATTATGAGAACGTTTGATTGTCACTCTCTCATTCTCTCTCTATTTTTCCCTCTCTTAACTCCTTCACTCTTTCCCCTTAACTCTTAACCTTTCATTTCTTCCTTCTTTACTCCCATAAAAGCAGGATCAAAGAAAATATCAAGAACCTGTTTATTCTCAGGGTATAATCTTCAATGTTTATTTTATACATTAACTTTTATGGACTTAATGTTAAAATCTACTGGAATGGATCAGACAATAACGGTATTTTTGGTTAAACATTCACTACTTTTTACGATAAATAAACTGTTTCAAAAAAAAAATAAATAAAAAAAAAGATTGTTTCTACTTGTTCTCTCTCCACTTATTTTAATTATTGACAGAACAAAGCGAGGTCCTTTGTTGCTTCATCTGCTTGTTTGGTGTATGTGACATAGTTTTGAGCAACGTATTATCCAATCTAAAAGAAATCTTGAAGAAAGGTTATATGCGGAACAACGGACTTTAACGCCAAATCATAAAATTTTCTGTTTGAAAATAGTGGCCAGAATAGTTGTTGAACAGACCGCTGATTGTTAGCCCTTAATTCAAAAGTGTATCACTGCGAAGCGGCAAAATAATTTTTAACTTTTTTTATATCTTTTGTTGTTGGACAAATAATCTTTTTAATTTTAATTTTATTTTATATTCAGTAATTCAAAATATATCATTTAAAAAAATTTACAGGAATATAGTAGAACGCCTCTTTGATATTCATTATTTATCGATATCTGGTATCACTGGAAACATTAGTTTGATAATAATAAAAATAATGGAGAAAGATTATTTTTGGCAATCGCTAATTACAAATACAATATAATCAATTACAGACGAAAATTCCGCTCTGTACTTTATTTTAATTTTATTTTGAGACAAAATTTCGTTGTTGGAATTGATTTGTTAAATATAATTTGAAATGAATCAAATATTTAATTGGCAAAAAAAAATTTTCGAACCTGAAGAGGCAGAATGAAACAAATTAGTAAACCTATAAATAACTTTTCAGTAATTGCAATAAAAAAAAAAGTTTTCCTTTTATACAATACTCCCATACCGCAACTTTTTATGATAACCACTCATTTTATATTAACTCATTAAAAACAATCTGTACATTTATTCCACGAAAATAAGATAGACTATAACAAAACTGAAAAGACGACGGGTGGGATTTTTAGAAAAGTAAAATAAGATAACACTTCCCAGCCAGTCAATAATTGGGAGTTGAAGGAATGGATATCGAAATTTAGAAATTTTCATCAATTTTTAATGCACTGTTAAATCAAACTGAAAGTATTAATTATTTTTGTAAATAATGGAATGCAAGAAAGTGATGTAGTTGCATTTTGTTTTTTTTTTTTAGTAAATTAGGTAAAAATAGCTGTAATAAGTAAAAATTCTCACAATAATATTTACAATATGTAAAATTGTGACTTCCCAGCTACATATCCTAACACTTCACAGATCGAGTAGCTAACACGATCAAAATTTTAATCAAATATTATCTCGCTATTAAATCTACAAATAAACAATACGGCATGAAAACTAACAAAAAAACAACGAATAAAATATTATCAAAAAATAACACATTGCTATTTTTGTATAAGATACAATCAATCCAATTGAAAAAAATAAATTTTTTCCCATAAAAACCTGTAGACAACCTCGTAATTTATAGACATTATCAAAAATTTCAACTAAAAATTATAAAATTTTTCAACTATTTACTTATGTAATCTGGATTTAGTACGTGTTTTACGTTATACACTCAACAAAGTTTCGATTAGACAGAATCTATTTCTGAATTTTAGTTATTTCGAAGCCTAATAGATTTGAATAAAATAACAAGAAAAGTGACGTTTGAATAAAGTAAAAGAAAAGTTTTAGTAGACAACATAACTGACGACAGTTGATCTATTACTAGTTTTCTGTAAATATAGTATGAATAAAAGTAACCCACCGGGTTGGTCTAGCAGTGAACGTGTCGTCGCACATCAGCTGATTTCAAAGTCGAGAATTCTAAGGTTCAAATCCTAGTAGTTACTTTTATACGGATTTGAATACTAAATCATGGATACCGGTGTTCTTTGGTGGTTAAGGTTCAATTAACCGCACATCTCAGGGAATGATCGACCTGAGATTGTTCAAGATTACACTTTATTTACATTCATACATATCATCCTTATTCTTCCTCTGAAGTATGAATTCTTTCTCTGTTTAGCCACCGGAAACCACCTTACGGTGGTTCCGGAAGCTAAACAGAGAAAGAAAGGTATAAAAGTATATTAACAGCTTCATATTTCAATACTGAGGGAGACTAGGATTTTGAAATAAGTGTAACTCGTTTGTAACATGCAACTAGTAACATTTGTAACGTAGTTAAAAATTTACTAGTTTATACTGTGTTTGAAATATTCGCCCGTCATATTGAATAATTTTTTTTTAAAAAGGAAGGTGGACGGATTTGTGATACATAGTAAAGTTTTACGAGAAAAACGATGGTGAAAACTGTTTTTAATATATATAATCGTTTTCGAGTTATAAATAACCCAAGTTGCAAAAACGGAAGAATCACGGTATATTAAAACAAAATAAAAAGCCCCATAGTAATTTTTTTTTTATAAAACAATATAAAGCAGAAATTTTGTAACTGTGTAGATATACACAGTTGTTTCTACTTCCTAGTATCCCACAGTATTTTTTGAATATGAAGCCGTTTCCATACTTTAATATCAACTTGTAGAATAAAATATTAACGTAGTACGAGATTTCACATTATAGACCACCCAAGTCCGGATTTGATTGAGATAAATTTGTGTTTCTTTATTTTATTTCCCCCTATTTCAATCAAGCTGATATTAGCATCTTATACAACATTACAAATTAGAACATTTTTTCTAGATTTATTAAAATTTTAGAAGAAGTATTAAACAATTATTTTTCAATAATCGTTATGCAAAATTTTGTGTTTAGCCGTACAGAAACAGTTTCGAATAAATATTATTAGATTTATTCTACAAAAGTGAAGTAAATAATAGGAAGTGAAAACTTTAAGTAGATCAATAGAATTGTCAAATAAGAAATGTGACGTCAATTGAGGTAAGTCTAACTAACATTTGTTGCCGGTCTTGTTGTCGGTAGCGTGTCAACCTTTCATCCGGAGGTCCCGGGTTCGAATCCCAGTCAGGAGTGGCATTTTCACCCACGCTACTCATCCTGTGAAGCAATACCTAACAGTGGCCCCAGAGATTAAACAAAAAAAAAAAGCTAAGTAACCAGTCGATCGAAGGAAATCCCGAGGGAGAAATCGGTAACTCTAGTTAAAATAACTTTTTCAATCATTATTTTTATTTGTTATGAATCTACATTAAAAAAATATTGTAAGAAAGTTTTTTAAAAACGTAAAATATAAAATGTTTTACAAACTACAATGTAAAAAAGGTGAAGAATTTAAAGGCATTATTAACTAATATAAGAAAAGCTGAAGATATTGTTACTTCTGAGAAACACGCATTTTAACCCAATTGCAAACAATACATTTTTTCCGCAAAATTATAATTAGCCAAAAGATCAATATTCTCAACTGAATAATTATTAACGTTTTAAATATTTACTTTTATAATTTTACGGAGGGTGTAGAATTACAGTATCCAACCCACCAGCAACGAGTAGGGAGGGATTGGGTTTCTATATTTTAATTTTCCCCCTCTATTTATTATTCCAATATTCAACCGACCTGAAAATAGTACTTCTATGAGGAGGGGTTGAATAAATAAATTAGAAACAGGTAAGGGAATTTCACTCCGTAAGAGGCAACAGCCGACCAAGCAAATTTTCAATAAATGCGGATTCTAGTATATCCGCTAATGTCGTATATAATATACTCATATTGATGCAGCAACTGATTTTGCATAACAGACGTCCCAAGTCTGAATCTAACTGATACAATAGCTGATTCAATCGGCTTGAAATTATTAGTTTTGTGCGGAATGTATCAAAACAATTAGGTTTATACATTAGATAATCTACTATATTTAGCCAAATGTAAAATGAAATATGAAACAATTATATTTCATCAAACCATTTATAAAATTCTGAATGTTCAGTTACCTATGCGGATAGTTATTTCCTAAGTAATTTTGAATATTATTTTTCATTTAATCGACAAAAAATGAATAAATGATAATTAAGATATTCTTTAAATGACTAAAAGAAATTTTAGAAATTACATGACATTTACAAATCATTTGACGTAATATATATCACCCAATCAGATTAAAAAATCGAAAGTATCGATAATTCGATTTAGAAAAATTATTCTAATCATTATTTCAGTATTGTATCTATAAGGAAACAATTTTGTGACAATAAAGCTAACAAAATGTGACAAATAAATTGATATACAAGCTAATATAAATAAAATGAAAAATCTAATAAATGTTTTTAGCGAGGTCCAAAATCTAATACACATTACTAGTTTTAAGAAATTTCATTTTATCATAGATTGTAAAAGTAATCTTTGTCGATATCACCTACAGACAGTGTAGTTCTCAATAATGTTAATACACCTATTACTACAGTTTTAACTCTTTAGTTTCATAATTTATACCAGCGATTCGCAACCTTTTTAGCTCCACCACCACCCCCAACCGACCGGGCTCATCTAGTGGTGAACGCATCATCCCAAATCAGCTGATTTGGAAGTCGAGATTTCCAGCGTTCAAATTTGAATGAAGAAGACACTATTATTCACCACAGTTTGAATAGCATGAAGATATATTTGCGTGAGCTAAAAATTCAGGTGGTTGTTGCAGCTGCTAAGTTACAAGTTGAAATTCACAACCAGCTCATCAAAATGTCTACCTATAAAACATTACTAATACAACTCACATCTAAAGATTTAGATATGTTTTGGCTTGTTCGTCGAAGTGAATATGAAAATTTAATGCTTATAAATGTAACTAAAATGTTTATAGAAAATGATTTTTTCTCGTAAAATTATTTCATTATTGTTTAAGTGTAAAGTTGTAGGTTAATTTCGCGACTGCTTCCTTACATATCACCGCGACCCCCACGTTGAAAAACGCTGCATTATAGAGTGCATCCTTAGTTTTAGATTGTGTGCTCAGTATCATGCGGATGAAAGACAAGGCGCAGGAAGAAAGATAATCATTTTCCAATCAGACAGCAGAGTGAAGATTCACTTTAATGTAACAATGTTTACATTACATGTGCATATGAAAACATATCAATTCCTAATCAGCGACAAGTGTTTTCGCGCGCTTGTTTAGCAGTAAACCTATAGACGTTCAAGGCTCTTACTGCCAGATCTCAATCGTTCTAAAAAGTGCATGTTTGATTATATTTACTTTTGGTTAAAATGGGAAGAACTGATTTACATTTCTTTGTACGATTTTACGAATACTTTTCAGATACCAACGAATGTGAAAATATTTTCAAAGTTGTGTGAGTAGAAGTATTTTATAGACCTTCCGATTCCAATGAAAATATGTTCTCATAATAAATATTCATATTTGTAAGTGTCTTACTTACTAAAGGAATCAAAAACAAACTTAGAAAAAATGAATAAAATATTAGAAATAGAAGTCTATTGTAAATGAATCCCCTAATAAGTAAAAATATTGTACCTGATGTACTGTTTTTAATTGAAAGAATACCGTTAATTAAATGTTTTATACTTCAAATTTGTGCTACTTTAAATCCAATTGGAACAAGTTAAAGTTACTCTCTCTGAAAATAATGCTACTCATTATATAGCTAATCGTTATGGAAAAGATGGATGTACGAGATAAGATCATCTAGTGTTCGATTCAGTTCCTGGCAACAGTCTTAACTAATTAAATATTTTTTCTTCATTCATTTTAGTCATTGTACTAGCTGCGTGCCATAGGCATGCCTCCGCAGCTAGGCACTCCGGGCGGGTTTTCCAGGCTGGCAGAATCTCGGAATTGATTATGGCAGGTGTCCAAAATTGATTATGTTTTGTGTAAGAATATTTTTTTTGAATGATGAAAATTGATATAACGAGAGTTATATTATTATATATCATATATAATTAGAAATTTAACTCTAGAAATTGATACTATCGAATCGGGATTTTCCGCTAGTGATCGGTACATTCCCCTTAGCTAAGCTAAGGGGGATGGACACACACACACACACACACACACACACACACACAGAGAGAGAGAGAGAGAGAGAGAGAGACAGACAGACAGACAAACAGAGAGAGAGAGAGAGATCCACATACAAATCCCATATAATAGGGTAGGATTCTACTTTTTTTTTAAAATATGAACGTAAAAAAAAAAAAAAAAACATGTAACCACATAATACATTTAAATGCAGAAAAGTCTAGAAAATTTCCTTCTGTCTCATAAACAATAAAGATAAAACTATCTGTCGGAAAAGCGGGCTTTTATAAACGATTTGTAAAGATAATTACAATTTAACATAATTAGGATTAAGTAAAAGAGACATTTTTGAATTGAAATATACAAGCATTCGGCTGATTTTAAATACAGAAGTGAAAAGAAATCGATTATCACCGATATTGCTTGAAAAAACGTAACAAATTATTAAATTATTAGACATGATCACTTCAAAAAATGTGAATTAGAGATAGGAAGATTACTTATGAGGAGTGATACAAAAACTTCATTGTTGAATGAATAACTACTGCAACAGCAATACACGTTAATAGCTTTTCTGAATTTTAAATAAATTAAAATTTTTTGGGGAAAGTTTTCAATCGTAAAATTAAATTATCCTCTACATTAAATTCTGTTGTTAGGCGGCGATATCTATTTAACTGGTTAAGGTTTATGCTATATTTATCTTTTTATATTTAGACTTTTATTTTATCAAACCTAAATAAGTGTTGTGTATTAGGTCGTGATGAGTAATTTCAATCGAAAATGATCAGTGGTTTAAGTGTTTTTAAGCTAAATTTACTTCGATTTCTATCGGATTACCTAAAACAACAGTTATTTGTATTTTTTTTAAACGCTGGTGACAGTACTTGTATAATTATTTTATTGTTTATAGAACATTCATATTTATCATTATTTCTTTTTTTCATCTATTTATTTGTTTTTACATATTTTTTCCTCGGTTTTTACTGATGATTAATATTGTTTAACAGTCAAAAACGGGCATTTAGTTACAAAATTTAAGTAAAATATTTATAAACGATTTTAGAAGGTAATCTCTTTAATTACATCGGAGCTAGCTACGTTGATCCTGATCAAACTAATACACACACATGGCCGCTAAGCCCAAATATGCCTAGACAGCACTAATCATCAAACCATTAATTACGTATCTGAACAGGGAAACATACAACTATCTATAACACACTGTCAAGTTCCTGCCATTCTCCTTTCAGTCAAGCAGAAGAAACAGCAAGAGAGTATCTCCTGTGTGGTTGGGTATTTTTATTTTTCAAATTATATTATTAATAGTTTATATTTTTCCATTGTTTAGTCAGTTTCTAAGCAACTGTTATTTAATTTTTAATTCTGTTCTATTAGAGTTAATTACACCTATTTAATCTCTGCTGTTTGACAGATCATTTAGAAACTACATCAAAAGAAATATATATACAGTGAAAAGAAATATATATACATAAGAAAAAAAGATTACCATCAACAAAAGAAGATCTTAATTGAAATTAAATAAACTAAAGAAAAACAAAGATAATTAAAGATAACAGCAAATAAATAGAATAACGAATAATAATAAAAGGTATTTTTAAAAAAGGTAGATAACTTCAAAAAACAATAATAGTAAACATGGTTGAACCATAACTATAGTGGTGGGGTGGGAATAAGTGAGGTGGGGAGGTGGGTCCTCATCTCAATTTTTATATCATCAGAACATCAAAAATAAAATCTTTTGTAATTTATTGTAAGTATGAAAATATTAAGTTGAAGATTAAAACGAATTCGGTTATAAATATGTAATTATTAATTGAAAATTAATTAATAATCACGGACGAAATATTTAAATATGTAATACATTATAAGAAGTAAGAAGACAGGAATTCTTAACCACCTATTTTTGGGGAAAGTCATCTTGTTTTTACAAATTTTAAATGAGGTGTAAAAGTGAATGCGTGCTACTTACTACTAGACTGTGATGAAGTGCGTTGAATTTAATGTTTGTTACGAGGAAAATAATGGTTGGACTATCACTTTTTTAACATAAATATTTCAAAGTGTGTTGTATTAAAAAAAAACCCGTCGGTGTAGACGACATTAATATTTTCGTAATTATTTATAAATTAACAGAAAAATGACTTACCTATTGGAAATGAATTAACTATTTCTGTAATTGATGGTACGATATTATAATAAAATTATGATGTTTAGTGTATACAAAATCAGAAAAATATACTTCATAAATTTTAAGTTTGGGAAATTTATAAATAATATAAAACATTATATTAGTGTCGTAAATTAAAAAATCGTAGGTTTGATTTAAACAGTCATGACTGTCCGGTCCTAACAGTATACTCTGCTGATACTATGCTATCTGATAATCCTGCTGATGGCTTTCAAATAAGCCGGAAGATCTAGAGACTACCTCAATGTGCTGGTAAGGTGAATTTTATTAATTCTTATAATTTAATTAACATATCAGCAGGACCATGTTCGAGAAATTAATAATTATTTTATTTTATAAGTATTTTAATATTAAATGACTAAATTTAAAATTGTTTAAAATCAACAAAAAAATTTAACTATAATTTTGACTTCAGAAGTTGGCATCAAATTAAAAAAAGTTGTTGAATTTATTTACTAACAATCTGCTATTACAATGTAGCTATAAGTAAGTCGTATGACTGACCCCTCACTTGAAAGACGACCACCCAATGATAATGCTCAACTAATACAAAAACAATAGTATTACATAATTTCTGATAGTGCCTTTAACTGTCCATTCGAATAACTTTAAATAGAACAGCCAAGAAATAATAAACGTGAGCACCAAGCCGCCATACCGAATCATCATAACGGACAATCAACAAGATCAAATACATCAAGCCTTTTCAACCTCCTGAATAATATGCTTATCCAACCAGGACCCTTACCTCGAAACTAGACTTCCAACTTCCTCCTGAACGTATGGAATGCCTATCTAATCGTGTATTTCAGCATTCCTCGCGAACCACAGCGCGTGGGTAATGTTCCGTAGAAGTTGGTTCTGAAACTGTTGAATGACCTTCACGTTGCTGTTACTGGTCGTTCCCCAGAGTTCAATCCCGTACGTCCATATCGGTTTCAAGAAAGCCTTGTAGAGCAGAACCTTGTTGGATAAAAAAAAATTGTGATCCCTAACCCAACAACCAGTTCATCTTCTTAACCTTAATTTCAAGGAACTTCCTTTTCCTTCTAATATGATCCCTCCACGTCAAAAGGGCGATCAAGGTAAAAGCCCAGGTACTTACCGTACAGACTTGAGGTATTCCTGACACCGTTTAACCGAACCCCAGAGTAATCTTCCCTTCTCATCGTGAATGTCACGTGGCTGGACTTTGCCGGATTAACCTTTATCCTCCATGTACGTAACCAAACGCTGATGGCAATTTCTCCGAAATAGAAGTCGGGCTATCGTCCGCCGCCAAGATCGCCGTGTCATCCGCGTACGATGCAACTGTGACATTGACCTGGAGTATGCAGGAAGTGTAGATCAGGAGCAGAACCGGCCCCAGAACTGAGCCCTGTGGAACTCCCGAGTTATCGGAAAATGCAGACATCTCTTTATTGTAATTAACGCGCGAGAAGCGGCCATCCAGATAGCTGCGTAGATTAAAATGTACGGTTGTGGCAGGCACCATTTCAATTTGGAAAGATCTGGTATCCAAACCTTGTCAAGTGCTTGCACTATGTCCAAAAAGATCGCCGAACAATACTGTCTCTTCTAGGCACCTGACGATAACACTAGTAGTTGTATGGGCTTGTTCCACAGTCAAGTAACCACCCCTAAAGCCAAAATGATGGTCGGGTATAGCTCCTTCACTTTCCGACTCTGGCCACAGCCTGCGCAGGAACAGCTTTTCAGTGATCTTTGATAATACCGGTAGCAGGCTTATAGGCCTATACAAAGACACCACCTGCGAAGATTTCCCAGGTTTCAACACCATAGTTATTTGCGATAGCTTCCATTCCGAAAGGTTGTCCTAAAGATCGCATTAAATATGTAAGAAACAGCCCGAGACGGTAGTGAAGATATATTATGCGTAATGCAGTCAAACCCTGGAGCCTTGCATTGGCCTCTTGTGCTATCTCCATCTTTGAGAAGGGCCTCAAAGGGCGACACAAAGGAATCTAACTTTCTCCTCGATACTACCTTCCCTAAGTGCTTAGCAAACAACTCGGTCTTTTGATTGTTGTCACAGGCCCATCCATCAGCCGCCTTCAACGGCGGGAAAGAGATTGCCGGCCGGCCGCTTGAATTTCCTCGTTACCCTCCACAAAGAATGATCGTCCCTCCTCAGAGGAAATACTGTCAACATACTCCTTGAAACAGTTGCGAGCCGCCCTGTTTATCGATGTCCTGTACTCAGGCCTCCCAAACCGCTTCCACCTCCTCCTAAACGTTCTCTTTATTCTAATTAAGTCCATAACCTCCCTGGAATAGTCTGTACCTCGTTGTATTCCGCCCACCTCCAACGGAGTAGTGCGCCACGCCGCCTTCTGCATGACTGCAGTTAAGCACCTGGTAGCTACTTCCACACATTAGCGCATGTAAGCGCCAACTCGTGGAAGGTCGCTAAAGGTGTCTGTTGAAAGTATACTGCTCCACGTTATCTCTGGAATTCAACCAACCTATTGGCCTTCGGATCCAACGAAAATTCCCGACTTGCTGGATTTTTACATCAGTTCAGGTTTTTTGGGTTTCTTAGGTGTCTAAACGTCAAGATACCTCACATATTTCACATAAGAAAATTGATTACATTTATTTAACAAAATACATTTAAAATGTATTCATGTAAAATCTTTATCAATATTTACCAGCTGTTTCTAAACATCGAGGATTATTATCCAGAGAATAAATAAATTTTCAGTATAATTGCTACTTAACATTATTAATAAAATAACTGTCATAAACTATAAGTAAAATACATTAAGTCAGCCTGAATTGAAAACCTTAAAATAATTATTTATTTCGATAATTAAGTAGCTTTATTTTTTTATAAATCGTATTCTTTTAATGGTTAATAGAAGTCTATTATTTTGCGTTATCTGTCGACAGCCTGTCACTGAATAATGTTAACAAAAAATTAAAAATTCTACTCGTACATAAAAAGAAGAAAAAATAACCGATTTTTTTAAACTCTGGTGGAAAGTAACGATAAAAATCAACTACTGTATGTATATTTACCATAGCATAGGTACAAAAAAAAAATGGTTTCACTTTGATTTACTTTCAATTTACTTACAATAAATCTAAAAAATGTAACTAATCAAATTTTTATTTAAAATATAAATCATTCAAAACATGTATTCGTTACCTGGTTATGTTATTTATCAAATAAATTATTGACGTACAATTTTAGTTACAGATTTTTTTTTTAAATCAAGACAATGAAATTTATATGTAATAAAATAACCTAACTCGTTTCCAAGTGTAGGCACGACATGATCTAAAGAAATTTTTATTTTACAGTCGCAAAGAGAACCAATTCTTTCCCCTGCAGGTACGTAGGATTTATTCACAACTACCCACACGGTTCCATTTAAGGAAAACTTTATATCCTACTCACAACTCTTATCGCATGTTTATTTTTTTTTTGTCAAAAAGAGCGAAAAAAGTAGCATATATGCTAGTAGCCTATCTTATCGTAACATTTACATATATATACACACAATGTGTGTATTTACAAACATTTGAGTTATGTTTAGTCAACATGCACTGAATACCCTCCTTGTATGAAAGCATTGTGTTCCATACGTCATGGAAATACATATTTTCTGATTATTCCGGCAATATCTATCATTTATATAATGAAAAATATATATGACTACAATTATTTAAAAACTATTAAATGACTAACATAAGTGAAGAATGTCAACTACAATTTTCTCCAAAAAAGTAAATTAACGAGAAAATAATTTTTTCTTTATCTTTTGAATTCGCGATGTTTGTGATCGCCAGTTAAAGAGTCCATCTTTATATTGTAAAGATAGACCCTTTAAAGTAAAGTACCGAAAGTCAAGAACGATTATAAAGAAATAATTTTATATCATTTTATTCAACAGGGAAAATAACAATACATTCAATTATAGTATGAGAATTTAAAAAAAAATCTAAAATAACTTTTTATAACTTTAAAATCTAGGTTAAGATTTAAAATGTTAAATCTGGGTCTATATGTATATAATGAGTTTCAGGAGACGGTGTACTACCAATAAAAACTAATAAAAGTTGTAAATATTATTAAAAAAATTTATCGGAATTATACATTGAATTGTACATATTATATCGGAATATGTATACATTGAATTATATCGGAATTGTACATATACACTAGCGTTCTCACTTCACGGCTTCGCCCGCAGTGTCAATTCGGCTTCACCCGTAATTTTTTTTTTTAATAGCAAACTTTTTTATTTATAAATAAAAATTTGTCAAGAATATACTTTTAGATTTTCATTATCATCCTGATAAAACGGTAAATAAAAATTATTAAAAATGTAGACGGAATATACGATACAGAACGAATTATTTATTGCCCAACGCTTAAATATACGCGTATATGGCCCTTATAACGGCCGATTTAGAATTTAACAGTGAAAAGTGCTGTTTGAGATATTTTTATTTCAGGCCTTCCTGAGTTAGTTTTCAACTAATACAAAGTTTTTTCCAGAACTATATACTACATTGGCAGGTTTTTTTTGCGGTGTTAGAAGGAATAAGCAGCTGGGTGAATTTACTCTAAAGCAAGCTACCTCGGTTTAAGACCGATACCCGGTGTGAGCCCCCTTTGTGGGATACTCACGTTGGAGGCACTAGCGTCAAGACCGAGTCCCGGCCCCTAGGGTGAAGTTCAGGAACGACTTAGTCGGGCCTGGATATCTTGCCCTAGTGGTTAGAGGCAGGCAGAGTTGAAAACTACTTTCTACCATTTGTCTTTAGTAATTTATTATCTGGATGAAATTAATAATAAACATTAGATTTAAATCTTGTAGTCAATATCTAACAATTTTTTAACAATTTTCATTGAAATTAACTAAGCTCGGTTTTATGCACAATTATTTGTGTTTTAGGTAATCATTTTTACGTAAAAAAAAAAAAAAAACAGTTCTGCGCAAGAAGACCGTTCTAATATTCGTTATCTAATTTGTTTCCTTTTGAAAAAGTATCGACTGATTCTAATCTAAAATTTTACAAATAACTCAAGAATGACTGAACAAATTTTCAAATTTTCACATGGACAATTTCAGATAAACTTCAGCATATCTAAATTTCAATTAAATTTAGCTAGTAGTTTTGAAAAATTTCTAGCCACAAAATTTTACACGTAGGCACGTAGGCCTCTTTCCCTTTCTTTTTCCTGTATAGCTCCCGGTAATTATCTTTTACATACTTCAGAGGATTAATGAGGATGATATTTATGAGTGTAAATGAAGTGTAGTCTTGTACATTCTCAGTTCGACCATTCCTGAGACGTGTAGTTAACTGAAACCCAACCACCAAAGAACACCGGTATTCACGATCTAGTATTCAAATCCGTGTAAAAATAACTTACTAGGACTTGAACGCTGGAACTCTCGACTTCCAAATCAGCTGATTTGGGAAGACGCGTTCATCACTAGACCAACCCGGTGGGTTTTTTGTAGACCTCTATATGTATACAAGATAACGGTATTTTCGTACTACTCATAAAAGTAAAAAAATTCATTTTCACCCTCCACAATCCCATACGGCCGAAAGTAATACCATACTTTTCTTCGAAAAGTCCGAAAAAAGATAATTTATGCAATACTGTACGTCTAATAACATCTGACTGATAAAATTAAATTAACTAAAATTTATTAATATTAAACTCATTTACTCTAATACATATTTACTAAATGTAATATATTAATATATATTTTTCTAAAACTTTAAAGAAATGTACGTAATCAAGGTTAAGAAATTTAATTATTTTTTTTTTTTAGTGATAGATGTAACATACAAAATATTTTCCATTTAAATCATAACTGTAATAAACGTTCAAAAATTTAAATTTTCGTGATCCACGACCCATACTTATAAATCTTCCAATACTTTTTATCTCTTTGAACAAATATTCAAAATTGGTTAAAATTGGATATATATGAAATAAAATCGGTCTGGATTATGATGATAAAACCCTGTTAACCAACAAAGATTTAACAGAATCTTATAACAATATAACTAAACTGAAATAACAGATTCCCTCCATTGAACGTCAAGCTGAAAATGATATCTTTTAGCTGTTCTACTCATAAGCGCTAGAATTCTGTATAAATCAAATTAAATTACGTATTCATCTTCTTTTTTTTTTTTAAAAATACGTAAAGGCTTTCATAAAATATTTCTATCATTTTTATCTGAATTCGTATAAATGATTCTAAACATTAAGGATAAAACCAGATTTAAATAAACTGTCTGTCTCTTGTGTCATTTATGGCACAAGTTTATAAGTTAAAATGGAGCACATATTAAAAAAAACGACTGTCCGTCATTACCAAGAATGATAAAATTAATTTAAGCAACCAAAAATGTTTTATAATATTATTATTATAACATGAGATACAAATTTCAACCAACTAACAATCGAGGTAATATATTATACGCTGTAATCGTAAAACAATTCCTGATTTTTTTTATCATTTTTCCTAAAATACTACAAAATCAGATATTCTAATATGAAAAATTGTTAAATGCGATAAAAGGTAGTTAATTACATCGTCAAATACATTTGTCATTTTTATCAACTAAATTTCAATAAATGATTAGATGAATACTGCTGTCGTCTGCGTACAAACCCGTTCATACATAACTACGTACAATACCTTACTTAATGTAATAATCTATTTAAATAATATATATATATATATATATATATATATATATAAAAATATCTATCAAACAAAATCTGTATAGGAATAATATCAATATTTATAACAGTAAATTAGAAAAAGAACCATCGCTAAATTTCTAATCACAGCAAGAAACCAAGATAGCAATTCAAATAATAATTTATGTAACATCACACAACATTAAATTAAAAGATGAAAATTAATTATAAACATTAGTTATCACCAACAAAAAAATATAAAAAATGCAGAATAAAACAGAGTAGTTTGAATATACATATGGAGGTGTTACCTAAATTTTACCGTTTAACACGAAACATACTTAAACAACAGGCTGTGATAACCGTCTCCTATTAGTAGAAAAATGATAATTAATAAAAATTTAAAAAAATTTATATTTGTGAGCTTCATATGTATTTTTCCCCTGGAGAAATTTCAAGCTACTTTAATCTAAATTGAAACAATAATTGTGCTCAAGCAGAATTCATTTTTTCCATAAGTTAGACGAATTTGCATTTCTATAAAACTATTTTTAATAAAATTATATATATAATTTTATATTTAATATTCTAAGTTAGATGAATATTTGTTCTATATTTCCGTTCACAGCTGAAATCACTCCCAGAACATTAGCATGTTAATCACAATAGTTGATTTAGACTATAAAAAAAGTAAAAATTATAAAAGTATAAATAAAAACGTGATAACTGGTAAAAATATCATTATAAGAAATAACCAACGTTATATCCAACTAAAGTTTTAAATGTGGACAGAAAAAATATTAAGTATAAGGAATAATAACAGTTAAATTCTTTACACCACAGTTGTTCGATCTAAATACGTTAAAAGTCTAACAGCAGGTGATAGTTGACTTCATGATCAATCCATCGCAGTAATCTATTCAAGAATTTATGAAACATTTGTATAACTAGCTTCTCGCCAATGAGTATGCTTCACTCTTTAGTTACGTAAAAAAGAAAAACTATATATATGTGGTAAAATACCTAAAAAACTTTGTGTATTTATAGATTAAGTTAATAAATTGGCAATTGCTAAAGTAAGAAATAAAATATTAAAGCACATTTCTATAAATTATCTACAGAGACCTTTGTGTATCCCTATTTGAATATAAATGGAAAATAAAAATTAAGTATTGTATGTATGTACTGCGGCAAATAGATGAAGAAAGAAGCATTTGGAAAAATATAGTTAAAAGAAGAGACAGACGTATAGGCCACATACTAAGGCATCCTGGAATAGTCACTTTAATATTGGAACGACAGGTAGAAGGAAAAATTGTGTAGGCAGGTCACGTTTGGAATATGTAAAACAAATTGTTAGGGATGTAGGATGTAGGGGGTATACTGAAATGAAACGACACTAGCACTAGATAGGGAATCTTGGAGAGCTGCATCAAACCAGTCAAATGACTAAAGTCAAAAAAAAATTGAGATTTTAAAACAATAAAATATACCTTTTTTTGTTTAATTTCTTCAATAAAATCCTAAAATAAGACTTTAAAAGATTAGTTATGGGGCACGTAGCTAGGATATTTTTTTTTCTGGGGGGGGGGACTAAGGGACTTGATGATGAAGATAAAATAATAATGAAAAATCATTTTATATTGAAACGGTCTTTTATACTTTATTGCATTTGAAAAACACAAAACATGCGCTAGATTTAATACATCATTCACTACGCAAATAAAATGATAATGTGATACTTTTTCATTTTATGCCACCCAAAAATTCTTGCCCAAACCAACTCAAAAATAATTATTTAAAAAAAAAAAATATTAAACGAGAAAAAGATTTTTTAATTTTTTTTTCAATTTTTGAAAAAGTTTATTTTTGTCAAAAAAAAGAAAAAAAAAGCAATAAGGATTATTGCTTACAATTACAAATATAAATTAACAAAACTTAACCTACGCTCGCTAACCTTGACTAATTAACAGTAATGTATTGATTACTTAAATAATAAATAATTGCAATAATTACTGAATTTATTATTTAAATACTCAAAACATCTCTGTGTTAATTAGTCACGGTTAACGAGCGAAGCGAGCGTAGGTTAAGTTTGGTTAAATTATATTTATACAATAAATAAATATAAATGGTTGGAACATTTATATGGTTGGAACTATATAAATATAAATGGTTATATATTTTTTTTTTCTATTTTTTTGATTTTTTTGAAGTCCAAAATTAAGGAATATAATGATTTTTTAGGGGGTTTGGGAGGCGGAGCTCTCCTCCCAATTGTTGCAATATACGGTTCATAGATATAAAATTATAGTTTTACATTCCTATAATTTTTCTCTCAAAACTCAAAGTGAATTCCTAACATGATTACAACTTCATTTGGTGATGAAAACTCATGTGTTTCACCTAGTCGTATTGCTAGAATCTCAGGTGCGTAGAATGAATTCTATACGATGGAAGTAAATACGTTCAGTAGTTAATCGACCATGGCACCGTACACGTTATTGTCAATCGCTCGAGAAATTAGTAGCAAAGAAAGTGGCGTAAAATTCTTAGAAGATAAAAATATATTAAAACGGTTTCGAAAGTGTAAAAACAAACATCTAATGACATTGAATTTAAATAGACGTGATAGGTGTCTATGCAAAAAACGAACTTGTCGATCAGAGATTGGTTTACACAATAATACATGGTTACTGCTTGTCAAAGGAATATACAACTAAAAAATTTTGTAAACATGAATCGGGAATGGCATTCTGATGCCATTCCCGATTCATGTGATTGCAAAATTCATGTGTTTTTCCAATCTGTGATTGGGCAATCACAGATTGGAAAAACTATTCTCGTGAAGTGTGTGCTGATGACATGTTGAAGAATCTCCAAAACATTGGTGGACCAGGAATGACAGTAGATATAGATAAATCTAGTTTATCAAAACGAAAACATGACATCGGTCGTGTGTTGACAAATCATTGGTTTTTTGGAGGAATCTATCGTGAAACACGTGAGTGTTTTATGTATGCGGTGCCAGACAGGAAAAAAGAAACGTTGCTTATCATCATAACATATTGCATTGAAAATGGTTCAACAATAATGTCTGATAAGTGGAAAGCCTATGATAGTATTCCTTTATTAGAAGGTTACGATTTACAACATTGTAAAGCGAAAAGTCTGTAACAGTGACAGTGGCGCTCACACACACTCAAAATATTGAAAATTTATGGGCATGTGCTAAGCGATGCAACAAGAAAGAAAATGTACCGCTAAAACTGTGACTATGATTGATTCTTATTTATGGAATTTTTGTGGCGTAATCGGCACAGGGAAGAAGATCTGTTAGAAATAATGAGAAAATATTTCAAATTTTTCTAGTACTTAAAACAATTTGTTGTTGCTTTATTTGCTTTTTTGGTTTACTATGTTCATGTATTCATAATGTACGTATATGTTAACGATTGTTATGACATTTCCAAATCAACGACTTACATTGTTTTATATTAATCAAGATATAAAATTTATTTTTTTGTTATTTGATGTTATATTTCTTTGATTCAAGGTCAATAATAATTATATTCCCTTGATGTAGTACGAAAAAAGTTGAAATAAATTTTTTTTTGACAAAATATAATTATCAGCCCCCATCGCCCAATATTTTTGACGGGGGCTATAACCCCCTTAGCCCTCCGCTCGCTACGTGTGTGGTTATGTAAATTACATTGGTCTACATTCTTTTATATGGTCACAGTTAGTTTTTGTTGGGAATAAGTAGTTACTTTAATATATTAACTAATCATTACCAATAATAACATTGTTTAAAAAGTTAATTCAAACAACATGAAAGTGAATTCAACTCAATAGCGCACATACCCCTTATAGTTATTTATTACAATTGATGATGGAAAATAATTCATTTCTACTCAAACCGAAGAAAAAAATTAGTTTGGTTCCAACTTATTGTATCTTATTCTATCGATAAAAAAACATATTATAAAATAAAAACAAGTTATTATAATTCCTTACGTAAAGTACTACAAATTAAAAGTTAAATTTCAGTGCTATAAAGATATTAAAACAAACATTTATATTGCGGATTAAATGAAATTTATACTTAATTACACAAGAAATATTTAAAATAAACAGCAGTTATCTGTAACAATCTAACTTATAACATAAGAAGGAACATAAATTATACTAACTATTTACCTTGGCAATACCACTGAATTTATTAAAACGATGCATTTACTGTAACACCAACAAATAAAAATTCACGATTTAATTCTATATGACTGACGAACACAGTAATTAAAAATAGAACAAACAAGTCGTACGAAGTAAGCTAATGTAACAGTCGACAGCGCCAGCGCGTTCTGTTGTACACATAAATTATAAGATATGAACTGACGCATGCGCGTCTGTTCCTATCTCTTACGTCTCGATTCACTTTACGTCTTATCTCGACATCGGCAAGCAATCTCTGCTGCTACCTGCAATTAGTAGTGGCAGTCTTGTTTTGATATGATAAAAAATATTACAAGTTCATTCTGTGCTAGCGTGTGGTAGTATTTTTAATTTATCATTCGTTAGGCGCGTGATTAGCATATATTTTTCAATAAAATGTGGTTTCGCAAGAAAACTTGTCAACAATTTTATTCCTAGTACTTTTATTCGGTTATTCGTATATTCAATTTTTGTCGTTTGTAAACAGCGTGTTTATGAATATAATAACTGTGTATAAAGTACACGCTTGATTGTTAGTTTTGAAGTTTGCAGATTTTTTTTACGTTACAGAAACTAATTATTTTCATCAGATTCAGTAAGAGTTAGAATTTTCAAATTTCCATGAAAACCCAAAATTAATACAAGTGCAGATATTTTAAACATTTTTTTCAAAATCTGTTCTATTGCATATTGCAGATATAAGTAAAAGACTTATTGGTGTCCAAAACCTTTTAGATCCTCTTCCTACACAAGTACTGGAGAGCCAGGAGCTCTCAAGGGCGTGTCTGGTTCTCTAGAGCTAAGCGGGGAATCTACACCGTAGCCCTTTCAATTTAAAAAAAGGTAGATTCTCGTAATCAGACCGTTCTTTTTTAAAACACTATTCTGGTCCTGGAGGCAAAACACTAAATATTTTTAGACATCATGTACTTCCATAGTCTCTACATCCATTGGACTCTTCAATTTAACAAAAATTAAAATAATGCAATATTGAAACCGTTCTCTTTCTGAATGCATTCTACCTTCAGAGACAGGTAAGGAACTTAACAATATTCAAAAAGTTCAGGCCTTTTTTTCTCCTGTACCATTCCTAGCCTCCTTTTATGTAAAAATTAAAATATTGTGATTTCAAAACGTGTTCTTCTTTCCAGGAAATATGAAAAACTCTAATTCCATAATGTTAAAGAGTTTGCCCTCTAACACTTTAACTCCTCAGATCCCCTCAATAAAAAAATTAAAATATTGAATTATACAAATCCTAATTTTTGAAAATGTGTTCTACAATCATGACGAAGCTACATCTATTTAAATTTAAATTGCTTGGAAAAGGGTTTATGCTCCACCTAGGTTAAGATCCACCTAGTCCTTTGAATTACTAACAAACTGAACTATTGCAAAATTCAAATAAAACCGTTATTTTAAAAGGAAATGAATGAAATGAAATGAATCACCGAAATATACATTACGAAATTAAAAAATCTACGATTTTTAAAGTTGTGATCTACATATACCTAAGCAAATGTAGTTGTATATATGAATGAAAGTTAGATAATGTAATAATGGAGTCTGCAGGAGATTGGTCTTCAGCTTCCACCGGAAAAACCCCAGTGATCGTTGTCTCGGGTAAGTGTAAGCTGATCTCGATCTCAATTAGGGTCATCAATATGGTAATCCACCCTACCTCTGAAGAGGAACATCACGGGATGTGATTAGATAAGAACGCCACGTTTCAAATATACGTAAGGGAAGTATTGCCGTCCACCCTGGCGCGAGTGGTAGCGTCTTACCTTTCATCCGGAGATCCCGGGTTCGAATCCAGGTTAGGCATGGCATTTTCACACGCTACAAGAATTGTCATTCATCTCATCCTCTGAAGTAATATCAAAAGGTAGTCCCGGATGTTAAAAAAAGAAAAGAGTTAGTTAAGACTAAAAAAATGGCAGTCCCCATCGATCGTTTAATGACCAAAACATATGCACATCGAAGCGGATGCTCTTGATCCAGGTTTTGCTCTCGCAATTTTTGTACGGATAAGCAGACATTTCTGTCGCGCTAGACAGAGAGATTGCAATTCTTAGCCGGTGCACAGGGCTCTCCCATTTGGGTATGATGCTGGTACAGGACCAACTCGGGTGCGAAAAAAAATTTCCCTTGGCTGTGTGCAGCTCTAGCTCGAAGGTGAAGTTACCAAAAAAAAAAAAAAAATGTAATAACACCAACCCTGATTTATTTAAAATTAGATAAATAAAAAATATATGAAAAATATCAACTTTAGAATTGAGTTACATTTCACATTATTGTTTATAATGTTGAAGTAAAAATTAAGTAAAATAAGTTTTATTCAATAATTCATGGAATAAAAAGCTATAAAATTGTTAAAAAAATATTTTGATTTTTTTTTGTATAGGATATTCATAGCCTATTTTTTATTTTATACCAATAAAGAAAGCATAACGTAAAATATATGGTTGATTTTTAACTGTAAATTGGTTTTTAATATAAAATCCATTTACAATTAAAATATATAAAAGTTTCTTCTTAATTACTTACTTTTTATATTCTTGTCCTTTTTTGTAACAGTATTTCACTTTTTATATTACTTTAATTAAGGCTGAACAATTTTTATAGCTTATATTTTTATTTAATTACAAAGTATATGGGAAGTCTACCATGATATCATTTCAATTCTCTTTTTATATCTAGCTTATAAAAAAATTAATTTTGAAATTTCGCTACTTCACTTTGCAACTCCATTCATTTTATTCCTATCTGGGAGCTTAATTAGAGACTTGAGTAAAAGAACGTCTATTCAGACAAGTATATAACCAAAGCTATGTATAGTACTTTCATTATGTTTTACAAGTAATACGATTTTACATTTCTACTTGGTTTCAATTTTTCTCTTACAAAAAGACTACAAGAGTTTTGATTGAAATTGTGAAGATTTTGTATCATAACGAAATGAAAACCGAATTTAACCTAACTTTTTATTGATTTATACTAAATTTGACAATATTAATTATTTCATGGGTACATAATGAATTTACGGTTGTTAATTATGATCTAGAAATTAATATCATTCAATAATGTCACCTAGGACAAAGAAAAATGGTGGAGGGCTTTTTCCAAAAAAACAAAATATCTCTATAACTTTCTTATTAAGTAAAATATCGAATTCATTTAAAGTTCTTACTTGGGGCTAAGGGCTAGAAAACTTATGGATAAGGGCTTAAAACTTATGTAAGAAAAGTTTTTTGATATCACCAACCATTGGTCCATGGGGTTGAAAAAATGGGGTTTAAAAAATCATACCTTCCTTAATAGCCACACTATTGAATCGGTTTAAAGTGTTTTTTAGTCCTCTAAACATTACCTAAAATTTTTTTCTGAAACAATTTTTGATATGACCATCCGTTACGGCAAGGGATGACCAAAATATTGCTGGAATTGTAAGAATATGGGGCTTGTCGTATGCTAAACATATGAAACATTTTTTCATATGCAACCATTGTCGTATTGAGTAAATTTGAAGTTTTTCTTATCTTTAAGGTGGAAATATTTCTTATCCCTTACTTAGCACCGGTGAAATCTACCTCCGCCTTCTGGCGTGCCGAAAGGAATTTTTTTTATTATTAAGTATGTTAAACCGTTCCTTTTACAAATTTGAGAAATCTTGATTATTTCTTGTTCTTTTAGGAAGATCTTCTGGTGGCCTAGTTGCAGGATTTTTTTGTTTTATTAATAACTTGAATAAAATTTCTAAACGGGAAATTATATCGTCTGAATAGACTATTTTTTTTTTTAATTCTTTGACATAATTGATACTTAGTACTGAGTTCTTATACACAATGATAAAGAATCTCATTTTATTCTCAGATTTAAAGTAGAATTCAAGAAAATTGGGATAAAATCGCATTACAGAGCATCTTAATTCACGATTGGCTGCAGTCTCTTTTGCTTCGATTCTTTGCCTTCGTTTATTTTATGAAATTGCAGGTTTCACTTTCTGTTTCTTGCAAATTGGTTTAATTCAAATAAAAATTAAAGTGAAAAATGTTAAACAAATTTAACTCGAAGAGAGAAAAAATCCAGGTTAAAAAGTAAAAAAAAATTTAATTTTTATTTCAAATGATTTAAAACTTCAAGTTCCAATTTTTTCAATATATGTTTACAAGATTACATGTTTTAGATTTCGTAAATAAAACAAGATCAAATTACAATTATCCTGATGTTACGAGTGCTGATGCTGATCGGTATTACAACACTTGATCAGTTTGAAATGTCAGTTGAAAATGTCGTCAGTCTCTTAACTGGGAATATAAATAAATCAATCGTTAAGCAAAATTAAATTTCCAATCTGTTTTGTTATATTTAAAGGGATAATTCTTTACCGGAGTGGTAGCGTCTCGGCCTTTTATCCGGAAGTCCCGGGTTCGAATATCGGTCAAGCATGGCATTTTTCACAAGATAAAAAATTCATTATCATCCATCGGTAACTGTAAGGGGGCGTGTAAGCCTATTATTGTAAAAATAAATAAATAAACCTTTTAAAAACAAACATTTTTTAAAATATTTTTTTAAACAAAATGGAATTAGCTTTCCAGCCAACAAAAAACACATATAACAAACAGTCTTAATCATGGAACACAAAATTTCGACATTATAGAACTGTAATAAAGCCGGTAGAACTTTATGTAGCAGAAATCATAAGACTATGCAACAAAGGTGTACTAAACAAAATATAGGAAAATTGTAAGAAAGATTTTAGGTCCTAAATTTCAAAATAATTACGTAAAATTAATTCCAGATAACAAACTTAATACAAAAATTGAAAAACTGTCAGACATGATAAGGAAAAAACGAATTACATTTTACTCCCATTTATTTAGAATGAATTACATAGATAGACTAAACAAATTTCTGATTTCTTCCAAAGTAAAAAAACTAAAGGCAAATGGTTCACACACGTTCAAGAAGACCAAAAAAACTGAAGATAATTGAAAAAATTATAAGAAAAAGAGAAAGAGAATATTAAAAGAGAAAAGAAAAGGTTCCAAGAAGCCCAGAAACACAAGAACAACGGAGTGGAACTTTCTGAAGAACAAAGGAAAGAGATGAAGAACCAGAAAGAATGAAGAGGTACTGAGTTGATAGAAAAACAAAAAAAAAAACACAACCGCAAATAAATAAATGATCTAACGTGTTCCACTGTTAATTATTCGGGGAAAAAAAATGTTTACAATTTTATTTGCCGAAATTTTTTACTTGGATTTGAACGTTAAATCAAATCCTGAGCGAGTTAATTAAATATAATAAGAAACTGGTAAAATAATCATCACTGTCTTTTTCTATCTTCCGATCTCGCTTTTTACAATTTGTTGTAGTCGTTGTCTTTTAAGGTTCTATTCTTGATTTTTGTTCAAATTTTAAGTCTAAAATAATTTATTTGTTTTAGGTAGGCTATGGCTCGATCCACAAATCAGTGCTGCTGAATCTCTCATGTGATTCCAAGACTCCAATTTCAAGTGCAATATAATCTGTATTATAATGGACACAGAACTACGGGAACAATTTCTTTGCACTTCAAACTGAACACGATATGGGAATCAGGAGATCTTAACTAACAGGAATGGTAGAAAACAAATTAATCCGGGTGGTGGATTATTAATCTAAAAAACATATATATTCTTATAACATAAAGATCTTAAATAAATCGAGCATACATGTTTTGAATTTATATGTTATGAAGAGTCACATTAAACAAAAAAACATTAAAGGTTTTCTTATAAACTGAATTTATTTAAAGAATTTAATTTTTTTTTTAGTTTTATTTTTGTAATGATAGCTTAATTTCAAGCCGTAATATTATTATAGCCTATTATTTTTATTATTGTGGATAAAAATCTATCCTGCATGAAGAAATCGGTTCAAATGTTCATCGCTCATTCCATGATCGGAACCTCTCCCAGACAAATAATAAATATATTTTTTTGAGAAAGAACTTGAATGACTAATGAGTCGTATTGAAGATAGTATGGCCTATTAATTTAGTAGTAAGCCAATATAGATTTACGTCTAATTATTGCCAAAAATCACTATTAGATAGTGGAAAGAAACTGGGTTAAAACCAGTAAATATCTACCTAGTACACTATTAACAATGATGTTAATAGGTTTTATACACTAACAATATTATTTGGGACTTAGTACTAATTTTTTTAACTTAATATCGCTAAATATTACCTTAATAAGATAATAGTTTATTAGGTTTATTTCCTGCTGATTATGAAACTGGATTTTCTGGCATTTCTATTTGAAAATATGCATTTATGTCAGTCTCCAGAAATTTTAAGAATTAATTATTAAATAGAAGTATAAATATTATTATATTTTTAGGTGTATTTTAATACTAAGGATTTCAATTTTCAGAAAAGACTTCAGAAAGAACGTGATAATATAATCCGAAAACTATATATATATATATATATATATATGTATATATATAATTTAAAATTAAATATAGAAGTGTGTGTGTGAATGTGTGTGTTTGATGCAAAATGAAAAAATTTAATACAATGGATAATTTAATGTTGCAAAACATTTACGTACTCCCTTATGTTATTAAATACTATGTTAAATTTCTAACGCTCGCAGCGTTGTAAAAGAATGCTACTGGCGTGGCTATATTTCAAATGACGCATGCTCATAAAGCACGACTAGCAACAGTGATATCTGTTTGCTAACAGTAGGATACTCAGTCAAACGACATCGGAATATATCGCCGATTACTCACGGAAATGACCGAATATTACCAGTACATATCTCAAGACTGACTGGGCATGTACGTAACAACTAATTGGTGCGTGTTAAATGTTAAAACAAATACATTTCGATTGCATAAAATGAATTCAGCTTTGTAAGAGGTAATATATATAAATATATGTATTCATAAATTTATATATTTATAACACAGGTTTCTATTTCCAACTAACAGGAATAATTATTTTTTATAGAACTAGCAACTGCAAAAACAGACGCCATTAATCAACCATTACACATCACATAGTACATAGTTTTAGGTTAATATATATATATGTGTGTGTGTGTGTGTGTGTGTGTGTGTGATATAGATGTGTGTGAATAGATATTAATTCTGTGTACATTAAAAGAATCTTTATTGTTTCTTCATAATCAGTGTCTCAGTTCTAATGTTGTAATTAAAAGGCAATAGTTCTAGTCTAATATACTACTTTAAAAAACAAAAACAAATTACTCGTACTTACTGAAAAATTTAACATTGTTATTTTTATTTTACGCAGTTTCTTTCCTGAGTAATGTAAAATAGAATAAACGATTGATTGTAATTAAACAAGACAATTTTTTAAATTAAGTTGTTAACGACTTGATTTTAAGTTACAAAGAATATTCTAGTTATTATTCACCTGTATTATGAACAATTAAAATTTACTATTAGCTTTCACCAGTACAAAAAATTCAAAATAATTCTCATAATTTTTTTTATATATTAAAAAAATTACGTAACGTGAAGGAATCGTTAGGATCAGCTCTGTTTTCTTATTACAGAGTTTGAATTTTTTGAAATGATTATATTTTTTCATATTAAGAAACGTAAATAAGACATTCACATTCAAAATGTTAACGATTTAAAAACGTTTTTCTGTGCCAACTTAACATCTCGATCGGTTCATAATATGAAAAATCTAATGTATTGTAAAATATTCAAAGTTTGACTTAAACTTGTAGATATAGTTGATTAGTTGCTACATATTCTCACAAAAACAAATTTAACGCTGAAAAACACTGTTTTGGATACTTTTTCCCAATTATAGAGAACTCAACTTATATAATAACTGAACAATCGTTAAAATCAATTTTTTCACAAATATGCATCTTTAAAAAATCTTTGTTTTATTTCTAATAGTCACAGATTAACAAATATTTTTAATGAATATATTTAAATGATCGTAATTTTCAAAATATTGAACATCGTTGAAACTAAACTGTTCATGTCATATTTGATCCAACTTTCTTGTCTGACAAGTGACCTGAAAAGATTACACCTGTGTATACGTATATTAAATAAATACATTTTTTGTAAAATTCAGTAATTATACCAATATGGCAAATATTTTTTAATAAAACTCCGAAGTAGTAATTTAAAAGTAGGTAGGAGTAACGATCATTAATGGGGGAAAATAGTTCAACTTAAATGTAAAATAAGATAAGTATATTTACTCCTTTTTGCGAGTAAATAAATTAAATTTACTTGATCTCATATAATATTATTTGTACTAAGTTTACCATAACAGTATTTGGTTTAACATATTTATTGCTTTATAAATCTGTGTGTGTCTTTTTCTCCCTCTCTCTCCATCACTCTCTCTCTCTCTCTCTCTCTCTATATATATATATATGCATTTGTATTTCTACAAACATCTCCCATCGTGGCTTCGCCCGCGCTATGTGGTTACTTGCGTTTCCCGTCGTGGACAGAGAAGGGTTTAGCAAGTAGGACTCGCTTCGCTCGCTCTTTTCGTCTTCCCCTGAGTTCATTAAACTTATGCTTGTGAGAATAATAATGTTAAATAAAAATTAAAGCCTATTCATTTTATTAAAAAAAATTGTAATTTCTTCAGAGCAATATTTTGACCAGCACAAGATCCAAAATCTTGATTGATTTGAAGAATGCGGGATTTAAAACAGTCGGCTTCTATCTTAAAAATATTACTGATATCTGGTTACCTATCCTTCGTACGGGTAAAAATATTTTTTTCCGGTTCTTAGCGTTACTCAACAAACAGTAGTAGGAGATGACCGTACTTCGTTTCTCATTTTTTATTTTAACACTTTATTTCTATGCTTTTTAGTCAGAAAAATCTAGAAATGATTTTTAGATATTTACATGAAAATTATACACACCAAAAATCAAGCTGATATCTTTATTCATTACCTAGAAATTAAAAAATGCCCGGTTACAAAAAAAAAAATCATAATCCATTTTACTCCTTTAAATTAGGAATTTCAAACAATTCTTCTTGATGTGCACTTACACCGTAAGAAGAACGTATACACAAATTTTAATCGATTTATCTTCAGCAGTTTTTGCTGGTCGTTGATTATGACTCCCACTTACAACATTTTGTTTTATATATATATATATATATGCATATGTATATATGCTAGTATCTCGTTCGCTTACGCCTTATGGTTACTTGCGTTTCCGCCGCGGTCAAGTATTAGCCGGTCTTGGCTCACTTCGTTCGTCCATCAAATCTAGCCAAATTACTCTCTCCCTTATACCCCGATGTGATCATTAAACTCATGTTTGTGAAAAATATAATGATAAAAAAAATTAAAGCCTTTTCAATTTATAAAAAAAATATGATGTGGACAACACATGACTTCCTTGTACACATGTTAAATTAGATTTATACATTTTTTTTAAAATGAAAAGTACATAAAATTTTAATCATTAAAACTTCTGATATTGTTCATTTTTTTTTTGTTATTGAAATAGTATTCATTGTATAAATTTTTTACAATAATAGGTTAATAATTATTAAAAATCAATATATTTAAATTCTGATTCGAACCGATGATTCCAATTTTTTTTTTGATTTTGTGTTTTTTTTGGACGTTTTTGGTTCAGTCAATTGCAATCAAAAGGGAAGGTGCACAACTAGTTGTAACAACAGTCCTAAACCCAAAATGTCAACATCCTACAACTAATAAGGCACAAACGTACGTACCGACGTCACGCCGAAACTAGTCAAAATGGATTCAGGAATGGTCAAAATGAATATTTCCATTGAAATCTGAAAACCTAAATTTTTCGCGATCACTTCCTTTACTTCGTATAAGGAAGCTTCTTAAAAAATTAGTTTCAACTGGTTACCCATACTAAGTGTGGGTAAAAATGTATTTTACTCGGTTCTTTGCGTAACCCGACAAACACCACAAGGATGTTCGTAATTCAATTCTCATTTTTTAGGTAGATTTCAAAAGAAAGCTACCAATTGTAATGGGTACCATGATTCGACTTCCGGAAAATTTCGACATATTTTCGCGTTTCACATCCTCCATACCCCAAAACCACAGTGAGTTCAGAAGTATATATATATATATATATATATATTTCACTTTCTTGTGGACACGATAACTGCCGTAATTTTGCGCCAATCACTTTCAAATTCCTACATAAAATATAACGACCCAAGATCTCGGTCGAGTTCGTTAATGAGCTAATAGGACCATGGAGGTGAAAATGGGAAGGGCTTTTACCAAAAAACAAATTATCGCTATAACTTTTTTATTACGTAAAATATCGAATTTGTTTAAAGTTCCTACTATTCTTTGGATAAGGGCCTAAAACTTATCTAAGTAAAGTTTTTTGATATCACCAACCATTGGTCCAGGGGGTGGAAAAAATTGGGACATATTTTCCACCCCCTAAATTTTTGTCAAATTTTTTTTAGATAAAAATATCATACCTCCCTTAATAGGTACGGTATCGAATCGGGTTTAATTGGTTGTTAGTCCCGTAAACTTTCCTCAAACCTTTGTCTGAAACAATTTTTGATATAACCAACCCTTATGGCAACGGATGACCAAAATGTTGCCGGAATTGTAAGAAGATGGGCTTGTCGTGTGCTAAACATGTGAAATTTTTTTCATATGCAACCATTATCATGTTGAGTAAATTTGAAGTTTTTCTTAACTTTAAGGTGGAAATCTTTTTTATCCCCAACTTAGCTCCGGCATGCCGAAAGGCATTATTTTGAACATGTATACAAATTTTCTTCAGTTGTTTTTGCTGGAAATTGATGAATTGAATCAGTCAGTTAGGACATGTTCTTATACAAATATATTAAATATATATATATTTATACTTATAAAGAGAGATAGAGAGAATAACTGGTATTTAAACAAAATTGAAGTATGAAATTTAAGAATTTCATATTTTGAGAGGAAAATTGAAATAATTTTATTTAATAAAAATTGAATGGAACTGTAACATTTTGATTTATAATCAATACTGCAATAAACTCTAAGAAAAGTTATATCCACTCGATAAACGTACTTAACAATTATAATTTTTTTTTATTTGTTTTGAGCTTGTTCATATTTTTAACATAATTTCTATATTTCATTTTATTTATTTAAGTCTGTGATTAATTCATATTATTTGGTGACTTGATATTTTAATTAATAATGTTCATTATAATTGTTTTAAAGGCAGTGGCAAGATATAATACAAATTTTATCAGGCTGAAATCTTCTTTAAATTAAAAATGAAAAAAGTTTTTTTTTTTTTTTTTAGAAACTTAGCAGTTAAATAATTACAGTAATTTGTACTAGTTCCGCTATTCTTTACCGTTGAGGTACAAGATTGATAACTCGACGTTTTCCATTTCTTCTGTCGGTTTTTGATGCGATTTTCAGCTAAACGATTTTTAATGTTTTTGCCGTGAGATTCCTTGTCATTTAGCGAATAATATATTGTTTTACAAAATTTTCCATTTTAGAACAGCGATAACTATGCTTCTTAGGTAAAGGAGATGTATAATTGCGGTAGAAAAGAAATTTCCACGCCTATGTATCAACATGCACTTTCACTCCGATTCGTACCGGCTACTTTAAATACTTCATCTTTAATTTTTTACTCCCATCTTTAAAAGGTTCGTTCTGAGGTAGGTTCTCCTGCCATTGTAAAACAACTTCTTTTTTCAATATACTATTAAAAATTGAATTTTACGTTAATTCTTTAAAGGTTATTACTTCCTTATACGAAGTAAAGTAAGTATTGTGATCACGAAAAATTTCGGTTTTCAGATTTCCACGGAAATATTCATTTTGACCCTCCCTGAACCTATTTTTACTAGTTTCAGCGTGCCGTCTGTTCGTACGTATATATCTCGCATAACTCAAAAACGATTAGCCGTAGGATGTTGAAATTTTGGATTTAGTACTATCGTAACATCTAGTTCTGCACCTTCCCTTTTGATTGCAATCGACTGAACCAAAAGTGTCAAAAAAAGCATAAAATCCAAAAGGTTGGATTTTGGACTTTTTCTTAACTGCAGTAATAAGCCCTCATTGAGAGCTTTTCAACGATATACAGTAAGTTGTATTTATTTTCATTGATTTCAGAGTTATAGCCACATAAAATTTTAATTAATGAAATATTTGGATCTGACAAGGGGTAGGCACATCGGTTCGAAGCAAACTTCATCTCCTTTTTTTTAAATTTAAATTTATTGATTTATAAATAATTTCTAACCTCTGATTGCAAATAAATGTTTTACGATAAATAATAATTCAGCCATAACAATAAAAAAAACCATGAAAAACAGAAGTTATTAATGAAATAAAATTTTATGTACTTTTCCTTTTAAAAAAATTTGTATATATAATATAATAGGCGTACAAGGAAGCCATGTGGTGTCCGCATCAGATATTTTTTATCGTTTTTTTTTCTGACATGTTATTTGACAAATTATTTTAAAAGTATACATAAAAAAAACGCAAGGAAAAAAGGTGGAGTGCCTGTTAACTTCAACAATCACCAGTAATTGATTTCCTAGAAACAGTGCACTTAAAATGTTGCTAGTACAGTAAAACTATTTCTGGTACGAGCTAATCCTTTCACAGTTATTACGATCAAAAATTCCATTTTATAGTTTAATTTAACTTACATTTAATAATAAACTGAGCTCGACAACGCGGGAAGTAGTCATTAACTACTAGTTAATAATTTTTTTTTTTTTTTTTTTGCTTAATCATAACGCCAAATAAGCTTGAAGCTTATGCGTGGGATGTGGAAATTGAATATTGTAGTGAATGAAATATGCCTTGCCTGACCGAAATTCGAACCCGGCACCTCCGGATGAAAGACTGAGATGCTACCACTAGCGTCACGGAGGCTGGCATAATTACATTTCTATTTACTTATATCAACTCAACTTCAGTAAATTAAGGGCTTTTTTTAATATAAATATTTTCTTTGCGTATCATTAAAAGCAAATAAACATTCCAGTTTATCATAAATTTAAAAATAGCTTGAAATAACCAGTACTTGGAAACGGCTGACAAATATTTTTCAATAGGAAAAATGTAATTTAACATGATTTTTATATTTTTGATTCAATTTTAAATCGATTATGAACTCAACTTTATCGAAAATATGTAAACAATGTTCATAAATGTTTTAGCTTTAATTTTTATTTCTCTGAGATATTTGCAAAAGAGAATGGCAGAAAAAAAAAATTTAATTTTTTCCAATAAAACTTTTTATAAAAATAAAAAATAAGTGAAATAGTGTTAGAACACCATTTTTAACTTAAGGAGGGATAGAACTCTTTTCAGAGAATTCAGAAAAAATCCAGACAAGACATATTTTTAATTTTATGGGATGTAACCACTTTTCTGTAAAATGTTTCATTATTTCTCGGTTTTAATAATTTCTCTTTTCTTAAGAAATCAATGTAAAGAGAAAAGGGATAGAAATTTTTCTTCTCTATCTTTAAGGAGACCCATCCTGAACCCCGAGGGGAAGACACCCGCCTTGTAACGAACCCAGTCGCCGCATCACCCTCTTCATTCCAAGCCCTGATAAGCTTTAACGGAGGTTGTCTTTTAGACCCTCTAAACTTGATAACACATTATAGCCATCATCAGATTGGCCTCTGTCAGAATACCACCGATGCAAATGCCTCAGCAGACATTTCTATCAGTATATTTACCATCACCTTCGTATGACTTCTTCCAACCACGACCATCTACCACAACTTACAACCCTCAACTATAAAATTAATCGATTCGCCGAAGTGTGAACCCCGCGCCTTCTTCTAACACCGAAGGTTTCACACAAAAACTCTTCTTATATCTAACTTTAATTAGACTGTGCACTCAGATCATTATTTGATTGACTCTATAAACACCAAAAAGATAGTATTTTTGGTGTTTAAAGACTCATACCAACAAAACAATTGTTGATCGCAACAACGATAATTCCATACTACAATTCAATTTCTTCAAAATCCTCTAGAGTTATTTAAAAATCAAGAAATAGATTAACAAATTTAATAAGCATCTAATGAAAATATACGATCCAGTCCAATATTTAAACAATTTTTTTGCTGTCTTAATTATTTTCCTGTAACTTATTTAAATAAGCCAAAAAATAGCAAAAATCCGTTTTGGACTAAAAGAGGACTGGCTGATAATAAGATCATTTTTCAATAGGAAAAAAAAGTATAAAGTATAATTTTTCTTTCTAATATTATTTTCATCAGTGAAGATTGAGTCAAATCGGAAAAAACTGTTATTCTGTTATAGAAAACATATATATAGGTAAAAATTATACAACTAATTAAAATTCAGTAAGATAAAAAAAGACTTTTCTAATTCTAAAAAAATAAAATTAAAATAGAAGATACTAAATTAAATCAGAACATTACACCTATTAATTAAAAGAAACCATTTATAAAATAATAAAGTAGCTGGAAAATGGGTTTTCTCAAATCCTTTTAGAATAAAAAGCAAGAAAAATTGTTCGAAAACTACACACATATTTTAACCTATTTAAAATTAGTAATTTTTTATTTATCTAAACTGATTCTTTTTAAATTATATTGCATTTAAATATATGAAAACATCCGTTTTTCATTATAACGTAATACTAAAATGCCAAGCAAAAAATTAACAATGTTAAAACGAGGGAAAGGAAATGTTAGTAGGAGAATAGATTACAACAATCATTGAAATAACGATGGTAAAATAGAATACAAAATAAACTTGAATCTAAAACTAAAGTGAAAATGATTATTCAATGAAAAATGATTTACTTGGGATGCAATGAATGTTCGAAAATGCTACAGACTTAAGATTTTCTGTTGTATAAGCGTGAACGTGTAGAAAGAAAAGAGTTGTCTGGAATAATTCATTCCTGCGCTATATCTTTACTAAACTTCTCTCCTACTTATCTGTAGATCATTTTCTCTCAATTCATTCCATAACCACCTTGTTCTCCTGTTCTATTCAAATCGAATAAAGTTTCTTTAATTAGAAAAAATTCTAGCAATGTAATTTACATAATTATTCCAGGAAAAATAAAAGTATAAAAGAATTTGCCTTACATAATTTTACAACAGAGAATTCATTCCATTGACTTATTCAAATTTTAAGTACCAGAAGATACTCCCTCCTTTATATTATAATTCTTTATTTAACATTTTAATTCGTATTTAAGTCAACAGTCGCTAGTCTACTGGTACTGACTGGCTGCTACTATCCTCTTGGGGACCATTGTCAAAGAAATACGCTTCTATTTAATTCCACTTCCCCTTATTCTTTTTATTTTATTTATTTTTTTATCAAAAGATACATTATATTTGTATATTTGATGTAATTTGAAAAATACATTATAAATTTTGGTGGAATTCTCAGCGAGTTCATAAAAAATTCATTTAGTGAAGAAATATATCCGTATATATATATATATATATATATATATATATATATATATATTACTATATAACAAAAACTCCGTATGTATATATATATATATATATACATACGGAGTATATATGAATGTACGAGTACATACAGAGTTTCATTTTAATCATCCCGGGCGATTTTCTCGTAAACTGCGCAAACCACAAAAATATAACCTAAACAAAAGTTACTCAGATTGGAGGACCTTAAACTTGGATTTGACCTTGAAATTGACCTTGATATTACCTCAAGGTAACACAACGTTTTCAAATGGAACGATCTATTTTTGACCCCACCGATGAAAAGAGCAGAAATTTTACATTGGAATATGTGGTCACACATATGACCTTAGAACCTTTTTGAAGGTCAATCGGCTATCCATCAGAGATATTGTTTTACGAAGATAGTTTTATACAATTTACACGTTTTTTGAAGGTCATGAAATAATATTCCTCGAATATTTATAATCAGGCTATTTATCTCGCAAACTATGGGAAAGATCATAAAAATGATTTTACAGAAGTTATGTGGATAGGAGGGAGATCTCCGATGGTGACTTTGACAATGACCTTAGATTCCTTTTAGAGATCGTCCCAAAGCATTGAGGTTTTTCAAATGGAATTACCTTTTTCGATAACACTAATGGATAAAGCGAAAAATTTCAGGTCAACATATTGAATTTAGTTATGGACATTTTATAATTATGTTTCATTTTTTCCAGCTTCTTGAAGTTCATGGTTTAGGAGTTACCCATACGGTATCAGATTAATACAATTTGCTGATTCAAGACAGTACCATATAGCAATCCTCTTTTCACAACTTAGAAACCAGTGACTGTAAATATCTGAGAAAAGAATCCAACACCCAATAACACTATCTGTGATGGTTAGCCGAATGACCTTCAAAACGTTCTAAGATCATATGTTTGACCACATATTCCAACGTATAATTTTCTGTTCTTTTCATTGGTGGGGTCAAAAATAGATCATCCCATTGGAAAAGAATCGTGTTAACCTTGAAATAAGGTCAAGTTGAATTACACACATTGAAAAAACTTTAGATAGAAAATGACAAGGGTGAAAAGGGCCCTTACCACTTAACATCACACAGATCACATCTTAATGCCTATCGCCTAGGTTTTCCCTTAGGTCATTCTTTTTTCCTCTTATCTATTTTTCTGAAGGCCTCGGGTGTTTAATTCTGCGGTATCTGATGCATCTGAGATTGATCCTTCATTTCTCCGGCGGAAATCGCGGAGGATCTCTTACTGCCGGCAGCAGACGACACAGGCTCCTGTGGTGTGGTGAGTAGTACATCACAGTCCAAACAGGATCCACTCACCGATAAAACATATGCGACGTCCAAAGTCCTCGCCCTCTCTACTAAAGGCCTCCGTGATTTTGGAGGCTCATTTTTGATTTTTGTAAATCTTCTTTTTCAAGAATTTTCATCTCTCTCTTGTCACAACCTTGAACGGGGATTTCGGTGATTTCCGCTTTTGGTTCAGGCTTCTTCTCTTGCCTGAATTCACTGTCCTTTCCTTCAAAGGTTCATTTCTCAAAGAAAACGAACTCTTTTGATTAACAGATGGTGTTTCTTCTCTCGTTTTAAACTATCTTCTCTGGTTGGACGATTTCTAAGTTTGTTGTCGATGATACGTTCAGCCATATTTGCTAATGCTGAAGCTGGTTTCGAAATCACATTCTTTGCATTGACGGAAGCTGCATATGTACAAGACACAGCTTATACATATGAAATTGTCTTCGGCGATCTATTTTTTACAATTTTCTTTGCTTCTACGTTACTCACCTTTTAATGGTCTTGATCTCTTGGATTACTACCACTTCTTTATGTATTGGATAATTTCTTGATCGCGCTAAATGATTCCCCTGACAGTTGAGACGGACAAATGAATCCCTGCATGGGTCGTCAGGATGGAGCGGTTCACCACAAACACAGATATGTTTTCTAGTACGACGTGCCGCTGTGTGTCCACACCGCTGACATCCAAAGCATCGCAATTATTATTGTAATTATATTATCATTGTCATCATCATCATCATTATTATTACTATTATTATTAATTGCTTGGTCAGTTAGTATAAAAGTTGATTTTCCAAATTTGGAAACCTTGTTTGTTTCTAAATCACTTGGGATCAGATTTAATTCCTATCAGGGTTCTGGCAATTTTCGCCTATTATTTCCTTCATTTCATCCTCTCTAAAGTACATATTTAAACGTATCAGTAAGTTTTAAATAGTACAGTTTTTGTTGTTTTTAGTAAACAAGTCTTAACTGTATCAACAGGAAATGAATGAACAAATCATGATGAAGTTCACTGGGTAATGTAAATTTGTTTCTACTAGCATTAGTAAACAGAATATTCATTTATATGGTGTAAACAAAAACTCACAGTATAAAATTTCCCACTGCTTTTATGCATTCGTCAAAATGTCTCTTTACAGCATTTTATTGCACATTTGTTCCAGAGGAATTATTTACACGGTTACTATTTAAGTAGTATGAATTTGCAAGTAATAATTCAATAGTCCACGATTAATTTCAGATATAACACGAAACATAATGCAATAAAACAAAAATTGAAATTTTTGAATTGCTTAAATTTTACAGTTAGCGATCTAACAGAGTTACAGCTCTAGAAGGGAAAGTATATTCTACGGTTATACTTTCCAACCGCATGAAAACACCCCATGCGGTTTTCACCGCATGGTTTTCACCAAAACCATGCGGATCTTGACGTTTTGACACCTAAGCAACCCAAAAAACCGGATGGAAATTTTCCGGATGTTGATGTTCGTAAGTACGTGTGTTCGGTATTGACCTCTAAATAACCTTATATCTGCTGAACCTACTAGTACTTATCTACTGAACTACTGGACTGATTTTGACCAAACTTGGTCAAATTACTTCTATATTTAGAGTATCGATGCAATTAAATTCTCAACTTAAACGATCAAGGGGGTGAGGCTGTAGAGCAAGGTCTCAATATCTCGAGATTTCGCATAATTAAGGTCATATTTTTCTTAGGCACATTTGTTAACGATTAAAAAATTACAATATTTGCAAAAAAAATGTTTTTGTAAAATCGCATCCTCATCCCAAAAATCCTATTGCAGTCGTCTGCTATGTTGTGATGTCACAGGTGACCGGTAGAATTAAATAAATGAATAATATTTAAAGTGTAAAAAAGTATTTAAAGTGGCCACTAGTACCGCCATACCCCTGCGAATTAAAATCGGTATTCGCACGGGCTTCATTTAGAATCATTGAATTAAATAAACGAAAAAATATTATATTTAATTAAAATGGTAAACGTTTTAAATTAAATTGTGTCTGTAAGCCGTGCATCAGAAACAACTGTATTGTCGGTGTTTTTTTTAAGGAGTTAAAATATTAAATTCAAATGACAAAAATAGTTAATTGAGATTGCAAATACGATGTGTGTGTATTTTTGAAACTAACAAATAAAGGTTTTAAGCGATCTGACGCGAAAACTAGTACTTCATTCTTGAAAATGACTTAGTCATTTCAAGAATAATAATCATCATGGCATGCTTATTAGGGAAAGCGAGATGGTTTCCCAATACTTTTTCATTGAGCCTAATGTAAATGAATATGTTAAGCCTACCAAAAAACAGCTTTTATTAAGCTCTACACGTGACGCCTCACTTACAAGGACTGGCTGAATAATAAACAAGAGAGTATCAATACTACAAGAGCAAGTAACTGTGATTAGTACCGTACATGAACCCACAGAGTTGGTCTAGTAGTGAACTCGTCTTCGCAAATCAGCTGATTTGGAAGTCGAGAGTTCCAGCGATCAAGTCCTACTAAAGTCAGTTATTTTTACACGGATTTGAATACTACGGATCGTGGATACTACCGGTGTTCTTTGGTGGTTGGGTTTCAATTAACCACACATCTCAGGAATGGTCAAACTGAGACTGTGCAAGACTACACTTCATTTACACTCATACATATCATCCTCATTCATCCTCTGAAGTATTATCTGAAAGGTAATTACCGGAGGTTAAACAGGGAAAGAAAAAAGTATCGTACATGAATTCCTACCATATATACCTTTGTCACTACCTTAACAAAAATTATGGGTAATACTAAAAGCAATAAATTAATGTGCGTCTTTATACAATGAATTATAAATTTTATTCTTTATATATAGATATACAATTAATTTTTATATTCTTTCTCCACTTAGTCGTGACAACTAAAAAGCTTAATTTTTCAGCAGATATATAATACGACTTGTATAAAGACTCTGCTACTTTAACCACCTCATTAAAATTTAAAATGTAAAATTAAAATTATTTTTAATAAAGTTTAACATGGGATACTCATTAAAATATGTATAATATTTGTTAAATATTCACTCATTTTTTTTCTTTAAAATTACAATTGTTTAAAAGAAATGCAAGAGGTTGTTATTCAAAGGAATAACATTAAAAACAAGTGATGTAAAGTAGTGTAAATTTATTTCCATTTCATAAATCTCTTTTCGTCATTTTTTAAATTTAATTATGTCTTTCATTATTAATATATATTTATATTTATCCCTAAAATACACGATTTTATCCCCTTTCATATACTTTTTTTCTCGACGAAAAACCTTACGTATACACACACGCGCGTGAGCTAGCGCGCACAAACACACACACATATACACACACAACCTCACTCAGACATAAATTTAAGCACGTACGTTTTCTTCCAGGAATGGAAAGAGAAAAATGTAGTGCATATAAGAGTTCACTTAGACTTCTTTTACAGTTTCATTGGATGTGACTTACGGAATATTACAATATTCAGTCGTTAAATATTCAGGATCTTGTTAGATTATTTATTCCTCCTTCGATCATCGTAACATTTTATCGCCCTGTTACATTATTCAAAAACAATTTCAATTACTTTTTTACCCGTTTCCTGGATCATTTATTACCTCATCATCAGCTTTCATTGACCGGTACACTTTTTCATTCATTTTTATTTTTATCTGTTTTTTGCTAATAACATTTTAAACCTATCTTTATTTGAAACCAAGAATTAAAAAAAATTCTGCAGATAGTGGTTTATCAAAGGTTCTCTTTTTAATAATAAATTGGCGTTTTAACAATAAACTGCCTACATCGGTACTTTTTTAATTAATAAGATAAAGCGATAGAAATTAAGTGATTGTTACCGGTAATAAAAGTCCCGAGTTAATTGAATACGAAATAAGTTTCTTGCTCAGACATATTAAATATTTCCGATAAAATAAATATTAAATTAAAAAATTTATTTGTAATATGCATGATTTAATTCGTATTTTTACACGCTGCCCAAAAATTAGTGAAATATATTTAGGATGATTTTTGTTCCACCGTAGTAATTCAACGGCTGAACCGATTTAGATGTACGACCTCGTATTGGAACCCTTACGTTACCTGGAGTGTCATAGGATATATATATATAAAAATCCATTAGTATAATATTTTAACCCATCACGTAAAGTCAGCTGATTGTCGAAGTCGAGAGTTCTAATGTTCAAAATCCTTGTAAAGGCAGTTTCTTTTATATGGATTTGAATACTAGACTGCGGATTCTTTGGTATTCTATGGTGGTTGGGTTTCAATTAACCTCATTGGGAAGGCAATGGCAAACCACACCTGTAAACCCTGTTACGAAAATTCCAAGGAATTGGAATCGCCAAGGGTTGAACATAACTGAATAGCTAAATTTATTTATCTATATATATGTATTTTTATTTATCTATATTATAAATAAGAGGTATAATAATATGAGACTTGCCGGTTGAAGCACAAACTTTAATAAATTGAATTAATGAATTGTAAACTGTGAGCCTCTATCACTGGGTTAGCTGCAATTGAACTGAATGATTGGAATCAATCGAACGAATAATATTACAAAAATAATAGAATCACATTTAGGTTAAATAAAATAATATTAAAAAATTTGCTATTTAATAATAATGAACTTCTGGTTGGGACTGTGTGTGAGGCTAGAATGGTAAGGTGATGCGAGAACCTCGTGCGAGTCTAGACCAATCATCACCATCAACGAGTAACAGAGTGGGGTACCCCTGGGGCACTGTTTTGTGAGGTGCGATGGGGTGCTCTTATAATATCTCTGCAAGCAATCGTCCGATATTCAAAATTCAAATAGGGTATTTGTTAACAGGTTGAAGGCTAATCTTTGCATGCATCAGGTACACTCTCGATCAAACAGATCACGATTATTCGGTAATGTTATGTCTTCGCAACCAATCTTCTGATTTTCAAAATTCAAACGGGGTATTTGCTAGTATAATACAAATCACGATGGAACCAAAACGCAACAAAAACTAACCGATATACTCAGAAATGGATCTTATTAGTTCAATGAATTTAGTCCTATGAAAAAATATTTTTAATTTACTTTTAAAAATACTCACTGTGGTTTATACTATAATAACTTATTACACGACTCCCCAAAAAGGAGTATAATATATTTAGAGTGTATGATTGTATGTTTGTTCCACCGTATTAGCTCAACGGCTGAACCGATTTAGATGTACGCATATATATATATATATATATACATATTTAAATAAATTTAAAACACTAGAAAAAAAATTATACTATATACAAATACTGTATAAAAAGTTATCACCCGCACGCTGTTTAATTATCCTATCCTAGCAGACCCGGTAATGCTTCGCGATTGCTAGATTTCAGTATATGAATACATTAAATAAACACAACTGAAAGTTTGATAAAACATTAACAAAATGAAAATTACAGAACTTTACAAAATTGAACCTTTCCCATTTTCTTTTTATCATATTACTTTTCCCATTTCCCCTTCCCTTTTCCATCATTTTGCCCCTTTCTCCCCCATTTCCCTATTCTTCTACCATTTCTCTTTCCCTTATTTCCCCTTCCCCCTTTTATTTTTTCTCTTCTCACCTTTCCATTTCCTTTTCCTCGTTTCCCTTTTTTCTTTTTTCCATTTTCCATTTTCCCCTTCTTCCCTTTTACCTTTTTAGATTTTTCCCCTTTTCAGATCATTCCGTATTTCCCTTTCTCCTTTTTTCCCCCACGCGTAAATCGGTTCAGTAGTTTTTTAGTCTATAGCGTACACACATATCGGAAACATTGAAATGGAATTGTAAAATATTTAGTACAGCGTGTGTTGCTTTTACGTCCAACAAATATCGCTGTTTTTCAAAAAAAGCATGTTTTACCTGTCACAGACGTGATATCTAGGTGTGTAAATAGTCGGTATATAAAAAACGCGCGTATTCGAATGCATCGTTGTATCAGAATTTCAAAGCAATCGGTGAAGAACTTTCGGAGATTTAAGTTTTTGACAAATGAACATTTACATTTTTATTTACACAGGTTAGTTAGTAATTATTCAAATTCTTTATTTCTTTCACTTTTACAAAATTAATAATTAATTGAGTAATTCTAATACTAATTATAATTGTACTCTAAGGTTATCTATTCATAGTCCAGAACCAATATAACATTGTTTTATAATACAATTTAATATTTATTATTTAACCTAACTTAATCATACTTAATTTATAATTGGAAATGAGTTTTGCAAAAGATGAAATATTAGGTGTCCACAAGGGTCTTGCCCGTTTTGTGGCACCATCCCTTTTATATTAATCTGTTTAGTTAAAGTAAGGGGACAAAAAGGAAACAGTTTTATCTTATATATGAGAATTAGGTTATAATTAATAGGATAATTAATAATTAATTATCCTATATTAATGAGCAATGTTTATCAGCAACGTTTTTTTTTTATTTTGGCAGTAGTAGTTTTTAATTTTTAATGTTTATCTCTTATTACAATTGCTACTAAAAATAAAAATGCCTAATCTTATCTGACCTTGTTTATCTAATACCGTTAAATTTGAAAAGCTAACATTATTTATGTCGAAGTTTAGATTAATAAATTGTATTTGAAATGCTGCTTAATTAAACGACAGTTCATTTGATGTGATGAATACCTTTACTTCCACATTTAATTTTCAGTTTCTTCTTCCTTAAAAAATTTCATTGTGAAATTTTTTTGTATACTTCCATTTACGTTTACAAGTTTTCCATTTTGACATTTACTTAAATTTTAAATAAATAAAATTACTCTTTTATTTGTTTTACTTTCATTCCACCAGAATAGTTCTCAATTATTCATTTATTTCTTGATAGTGGGCACAATTTTTCGGTAAGGTAAAATTTTCTTTCTAAAAGTTTCTTCTAAAAGGTGATTTATCAAAATAATCTTGTTAGGTTAATCTCTGAAGATTTCGATTGTTGAACTATTATGAATCCTTTTCATCGATTGATTTTTTCTTTGCTTCTTTCTCTATCAGAATAGATTGACATAGATAGCTATGATGCAGACGAAATTTTATATCGGTTGACTTCTTCCATTAATTAAAACAAATTAAAAATTATATGTTCCTTTTTAACTTTAATATTTTTCTTTATAAACTTAACAGTATATGTGGTTTATTTTAATATCAAATTAGCAAATTTTAGCCAATTTTCTACGTAAGACGTTTAGATTTTTTTCTTATAAATGAGAACTGATAATATTATTGATTAAGAAGTATGTTTAAATTAAAACAGTACAATATTACCGGTACTACGTTATCTGTTCGTCAACAATTTTGTTTGGATTCAGATGTGAAGGGTTTACTCAACCGGAAAAAATACACCAAAAGGCTGTTACGGTTTCTCTGTGATAGAAAGATGAAGAAATTAGTTTAGAGGTTCTGGTTACGTGAGATGCCTTACGGAGTACTGTGTACGAAGTAAAAATGGTCTAGTGGCCATGTTCCAATATTTGTGTCCTATTTGTTATTCATGTTCCATTGTCTTATCCAATGCTTGATGTTTATTGTCTAATTATTTATGATAATTTAGTTTTATTTAAGTCCTTAGTTCGTTATCGTTGATGCGACTATAAACAACGATGGGGAAAAAAATACTGCGTAAGTAAGTTAATATAGTATATATATATATATATATGATAATATATTATATTAAATTATTAAGTAATAATTAATGTACAAAAAACTAATTATGTATAATATTTTTTTTTTTATTGTTCTGGCACTGACTACAGTTGTCATTACTCATGTAAACAAAAATACAGCAGGCAGGTTATGTCTACTGAAACGTTCTTAATCAGATGTATTACAATAATTACGTTTCATTTACCTTGTTTCTCATTCTTGATGCCTTCTAAAACGTTTGTGGCAAATTTAAAAATAAAAGAGCCAATCAAGGTCCTTTTGTCACAATAAGACAATTGTTAAAGTCATTCGGTTAGATGCGGTACATTAAAATCATATCTACCGTTAAAAACTAATTAAATAAGTTTTATTTATTTTAGGATTATAAAACTCTCAGGCACATTGCCTTTTTACGAGATTCCCGGCTCATCACCAGCTTCTCCTGTAATCCAAGAAACTGCTTTCATTATATTTCCCGAGATTACAAAACCTTCAGACGACCCACCAGGTTAGGCGAGGATTTCAATTCCTCGCCTAACTTAACACTAATACCGCAGTGTCAGTTAGACAATGTAACCGTTCACTTTCGTTCATAAAATTTAATCTTTCTGAGGAAATATTTTTCCATATTATTGGTTTTGTCAGCAGAACTTTAATCTTCAAGTGGAATGATTTTTATCAATAAAAATGATTAAAAAAAAATTAATTTCCATTCTCAAGATTCATAGCGAAACAGATGTAATGCTCTTACCCTTACAGGAATAAAGAAATAAAGAGTATACCGGGTGATTCAAAAAGGACTTCACAACTTTAAAAGCATATAAAAATTTGATTGAAATAAGTTACAGATTTGGTGAGGCCTCATTATATAGAAAAGCACATCAAGTTTGTCACTCAACATTCACTTTGGTTCGATATGGCTTCCATTTGTAATGTGACGTACATCCCACCTGAAGTAGAATTGTAGTTACTGACCGAAAATTGTGAAACCAGTACACACAGCAAGCACGTTCTGCACCAGTAAATACATCCATTTTTAACAACACTGGTGGCCAATTTCGGTATTAATGAATTACGGGAGTCGAAACTTGATTTATTTTGCTATAAAATGAGACCTCAACAATATGTAAGTTATCAAAATAAATTTTTATATGCTTTTAAATTTGTGAACTACTTTTTGAATTATCCGGTAAAATACATTTCCTTGTTAAACTTGTTTGTTTAAAAGTTTTCAAATTTTTTAAAACTATTACAGCCATAATAAACCGGATTACAGAAAAAAAACTGGTTAAACTGTATAATTTATTATTACTATTTACTATTTATTTATTTATTACTATTTATTTTTTACTGTTTATTATTTTTTTTTTTATCTTCTATTTAATTAGATGTATTCAATTACGTTTGACATTTTTAGTAACACTCATAGAAAAGTGTATGAAGGTCAACATAAAGTGTTTTAAATTAGATTGAATTTTATTTTAACTAATTTATTTTAAAATTATAAAGACACGATTAGAATATATATTCTAAGTATTTGTGGGTGTATGTAAGAAATTTATAAGTAATTTGTTTTTCATGATGTTTCCTTACAAGGAGTATTCTGCATATTAATAATGTATGTAAATAGTTACTACCTATAATTTAACCTGGTTAAACTGACAGTACCACATGACACATATCTGTTATAGGATAATATACCGGTTGACCTATATAGGTTAACTTAATCCTACACCGTCAGAGTCTTTTTTCTTATTTTTATTTATTTTTTGTTTTAACGAATATAAATAATATAACACAGTAGTTAAATAGTTAATTTAGCTTCTTCAATTTGTATCAATTATTTATAAAAACAAATTTCTCTATCTACTACAATTCTTTCCAGATATTAATTTTATTTAATTTAAAAACAGATAAAAAATAATTTTAAATAAAGTACTTTTTATAATCAATTAGTTTTATAAAAATAAACCTTTAATATTGTTTAAATTTATGAATATTATTAGTACCCGTGTTTAAACTCTGTAATAGAGCTTGGTGTACAGATGAAACGTGGGACCATGGGACTTGTTAAGTCCGGCACAGATAACGCAGAATTGCTAAAAAAAAAAAAAAGCCAGTAATTTTGTTTTTATAATGTAGCACAATAAAGAGGCAACATGTTTCATTACATACTACTCGTTTGCCTTTCCATGTAGCTCATTCATCCTGTTTTAATACCTTTTTAGGATATACCGTTTTTATTTACATCTACACAAATATCTTTTAAAATGTAAGATAATATGAATACATGAATTTACTGCCATACTGCTGGTACTTCTTTAAAGTCTTTTCAGTACTTATACATTTATTTACCAAACAAAAATACAATTATAGTTGAGGAGAACCTTCATTTTTAACTACACAAACAGAATCTCTTTTTAGGCTGTGCGACTGCCCGTATTTCTGGTCACAGGTTAATAAAGAACTCGTAAAAAAAAATGATTACATAGATTGTCCATAAGGAAAATTCATAAAGTTCATCTTATCGCGTTCTCATGATACAGGAGTACTGTTTCGATAGTTTTCGTGAAATGACTTTGCCCAGGTAATGTTTGAATTAGAAAGAATCCACAAAGGTAGTTTTTTCAAGATATCTAGGTCCTACTTAAATATTATAACAAAAGTAGGGAGAGATACCCAAAAAACCACTGACCCAGAAGGGAGGGAAGACACATGATAAGAAGATTGATTTCTTCATTCGATTGGAATATCTTACGATATCGTACTTTCGGAAAAGATTTGTAAATACTAAATGTAGATTTCTTAATAGGGGGACCCATAAGCAGCTGCGTCCCTTATTCGTGTAATAAGTGTACTAATAGCTTGTTCCACCTATGAAATGCCAGGTCAGGATTTGCTGTTAATTAAGACCCAATAACAAAAAGGCGGTAACAACACAGGAGAGCCGCTAGCGTTACAATTTTTTGTCAAGCATCTGTTCCAAAAATATGTAGAATCGTCGAACATGCATCTGGGATCGAAACTTAACTTTAATTTAATTTAAAAAATTAACTTAATTTAATTTTTTTAATTATGTCATTTAAAACAGAAAAGGTTTTAACATTTAACTATGATCAATATTTTAAAGGTTATATATTTTATTTCTCTCCATGTTATTTAATTTTATTTTTGAAAATCCTTAATAATAATTTATCCTACTTTGTAGGAAAATATATACTTTGTGCGAAACGTTTAACATTATGTATGTAACTAAATTTTTATTTTTCCCCAGTGAATAAAAACATTAATTTAGTAATAAAGAAACACCAAATAGGAAAATATTTTTAAATCTACACGAAAACAAAAAGTTTTGTGTGAAAAGTTAAACTATTGCTGAAAATACTGAGTAAATCCAAGGAATAAGTTAGTGGCGCAATGAAAAACTGAAAAATAAAATTTATAAGAAAATACGCTGTAAAGGAATTGAGGTACAAATAGAAAAAAAATTCCCTACGGTTTTCAAGAAATGAATGTAAAAGTACTCTGAATAAAGTCAAGTACCAAAGAAAGAGGAAAATCAAAACCATAATACAGCGGCTCAAAGAAAAAATAAATAAAATTCCTTAAAAAAAAATTTCATTCCTACATTCTGTGTATTATGTAGAATATTTAATTCTTGGAAGGTGATTTATTTTGGGAGTGGGGGAGCAGAAATAATTAAAAATATCGATTTTTATAATTTTTAAACCTTTTTACGGGTATCATTATTTGTCCATTAAATAAGAATAAATAACTAATAATGCCAGGAAAGTATAACAACCCTGTCGTCAGCTTTTTACTTTTATCTGTCTATCTTTAAAAGCGAATCTAAGATATACTGAAATTCCAAAATCAAAACAAATGAAATTTAGTTGAGAATTCTCACTGTAATCTCAGTTATTAAAAAAAAAAAAAAAAAACTAAATTAAGAGGTAAATTGTTTTAAAAATATATTTAATTACGTTTAAAAAAAAGAGTAACGATAAGTTAAATTAAAAAGTAGATAACCCATCTGCTTAGTCTAGTGGTAAACTCGTTGTTGTAAATCAGCTGATTTCGAAATCAAAGTTCCCAGGTTCAAATCCTAATAAAAGTAGTTGCTTTTATTCAGATTTGAATACTAGATCGTGGATGCCGGTTTTCTTTGGCGGTTGGGTTTCCTTTAACCACACGTCTCAGGAATGGTCTGTCTGAGTTTGTTCAAAACTAAACATTTGCCGGTACAGTAACATTACTTTGATAAAAGTCGCTAATGACATTAATTGTTAATGCGACTATAAATAAAAGTATTAAAAATAAAGTTGATAAAATATTTTGTTTTTCGCCTCATGTTGAAATACAGTCTTCTAGAAGGAAAATGATGGTCTACACAATTTTCTCCTTTGATTATAACTACACAATAAATATAAAGAAAAAACGAGCGTAGGTCTTTTCAGTATACTCGTCGAAATTAAAAATTAATCGAAGAGAGATTTATTTATATATGACCTCTAAGCATTTTAAAACTAGAGGTAAATAATATTACTGAAGTTTTTTCTAGTAATAATAATAGTATAAATATTCTAATAGACGTAATAGTAGTAGTAGTTGTAGTAGTAGACTACAACTTAATATAGAATGCAGTGATGTACTCATCATGTCTGACAATGTCATAATAGATAAGAGCAAAGCCACCTTGTTATAGTTTACTGACGTTCGATAATATTAAGTCTCTATAAAAATAAGATTAACGTTTTTTTTCTTGAAAGTTTTGTTTTGATGAATAATATAGGTATAATGTTTTTAATAATTTTAATCAAATTAACTTTTTTTTCCAATGAATTATTTTATACTATATATTTTTACTTCCTTGTACGAAGTAAAGGTAGTATTATGTTAGCGAAAATTTTCGGTTTCCAGATTTCAACGGAAATATCCATTTTGTCTAGTTTCGGTGTGACGTCTGTAAGTACGTACGTATGTGCGTATGTATGTACATATGTATAACTATAAAAAGATTAGCCATAGGATGTTGAAATTTTGGATTTAGGATTGTTGTAATGTCTAGTGTGCATCTCCCCTTTTGATTGCAATCGACTTGACCAAAAATGTCCAAAAAAAGCCCAAGGATATTGGACTTTTTCTTAACTGCAGTCATAAGCCCTTATTGAGAGCTTTTCAACGATATATCATAAGTCGTCCTTATTTTCATTGGTTCCAGAGTTGGTAGCCTAATAAAATTTTAATAAATGAAATATTTGATTCAATGAAGGGGGAGGCACATCGATTCAAATTCGACTTCTTTTTCTATTATTTTTTAAATGTTTTTTTCTAATTTATATATATTGATTTATTAATATGTATATATTTATTAATGTAAAAAAAATTACTATAAATAATAATTCAGTAATAATAACAATAAAAAAAAAATCAGAAGTTATTAGTGAAATAAAATGTTATGTACTTTTAAAAATATTTATATGTAATTTAATAGGCGTACAAGAAAGTCATGTGATGTCCACATCAGATTTTTAATTAACTTTTCTAAAAGGTATGGTAATCTTATTTTTAAGCAATTTAAATTCGTGATCAACAATATGTACTAAACAACAGCCAGAGAATAAATTCAGAGAAAACTTTAAATTTTCTCTAAAGAAAATTTCCTAAAATAGATCATACTGGTTTTCGCTAACATAGTACAAATTTTTAATTATCATTAAATAGTATGTCCTCTTAACTTGAGATGGTAGTGCGATTTCAGCGGTATTATGGTATTATTAAAAGACATTACGAATATGTTACTAGGTAGTGCAATAAATCTTTCTTTGTAATAAATAAGAAGTTTTTTAAACATTTTTATTCAGAATGATTTTAAAAAATATTGCGTGTTAATGTTGTATGGTAAATAAATAAGAAACGCCGACTGATTATATAATTATAAAATATTTACGGAAATTTAAGTTAAATGTATGACTAATATTTATGTAAATCGTAAAGACAGCAGTAAAAAAAGAAGAGAATCCCAAGTTCGATTTCTCTACTAGACTCTAGTGATATACATGTATAAAAATTTAATTCCATTAAAATATTAAAACAGTCTTATATCATCATATGTGCTGAAGATGTAAAACCATTACTGAAAGGAACAACCATCCACATGAATTAATAAATTAATAACCGTCCAAATCTTTTTGTTGACAATAACGGGCTGATTTCAATAATTTGTTTAGTAATTTGTTTTAGGAGGAGGAAGTTAATTTAGTAATTCCGTAGTAAGTTTCATCAACTTCAGTAGAAGCTATAAAAAGATTTTTTTTAAATTATTATATGTGATCTACGATTATTTGAATACGTTTTAATTTGATTCTTATCGCCGTGTAGCTTAGTATTAGATTGTTACGTGATGATATACAATTTTTTTTTTTTTTGCTGATTTTTTATTTACAATCGGCTTCTATGTTGAAACAAAGTCGTAACACAGACTATCACTTGGAATAGGATCATCCAATGATAATCCCCAACGAGTACAAAAACAAATAATAAGAATAAATACAAGATAAATACAATGAATAAATATTAATAACTATGAAATAATATAATATTTGATAATGTTTTTGAATATAGTTAAATATCTTCAGACCATTAAACAAGTCGGGTACGCAAATAGAACAAAATAAATAAAATATTAACTTTAAATAGAACAATAAATGAAACATTAACTTTAAGATAACCATAGATAAATAATAAACGTAAGCATCCATAAATTTGAATAACCGAAAATTAAATAAAAACTATTATAAGAAATGTTACCTCCAACAAACCAACCGGATCAAGTACACGGAATCTTTGAGCCCCCTAACGTCCGCACTGTTTTTAAGAAAAATTCAAAGCTAGAAGATTAACATGCTTCTCCAATCTGGACACATTTTGTCAAAATTAGGCGTTCAGCTTCTTCTCCAACGTATGAAATGCCTGTATTTTCGTGGATCTTAGTATTAGTATTCCTCATAACCCCGGTGCTTGGATTATCATTTTGTTAATCAAAGATCGTTTAAATGAAAATTCAATAACAAATCAGTTACCGTATAAAAACTTAAATAAAAAAATAATATATACTCTGCATTTCAGGGAGCCTTAGTTCGCCCTTGGTAGTATTCTTTTTATTGTGTTTTTCTGCAATTCTTTTCTTATTTTTATTAAAATGGGTCTTTTGCCTTTGCGTTTCATGCTAACGGTATTGTTTCATGCAGGCAGTGTTTTGTGTGTGTAAATTTAGGTCTAAGTATATTTAAAAAAAAAAGGAAAACTAACAACTTTTAAATTTAAATATTTTTTTAAAAAATAAAACTGTTTAAAACGAAAAACGCTTTTTAAATTTTTGTTTTTGTTTAGGAATTAATAAATTGCTGGCCGTTGATTTTAATTTAGCGCTGACTACTAAAAGTCGAAATTTTAAGAAGAGTAACTGAGAAATTTTTTTTCACGTTTTCTTAAAATAGTTTTTATTATAATTTTTTTAATTAATTTTAAGCTAATGCAGCAGCATGGCGATTTTCAGTAACAATAAACCGTTATTAGGAATATTCCTAATTTTTTTAAACCCATTAAAAAATTAGATGTTTTACGTTGAAGAGTTGGGATATCTTTAAAATTTTTTGAGTAACTAAATTAATTGCTGTACTACATTTTTACTTTCAGTACTCCTTGTTTTATAATTGTTTGGTAACGTTGACACGCATCATCTAATATAAAAGTGAAACTTGTTAAACAAGTAATTTGTTTTAGATTTTGTTTCTTTTTCTTGGTTTTTTTACCATTTGGACGTGTGTGTAAAGGTTACGTTTTGAAAAAAACAACGTAAATAGATTATGTACAATAATGTTTAATCATATATCACAAATTTCATGCTACTTTCTATTATCACTTCCTTTATTTTTTATTTAGGTTTTATTTTTTAACATTTGTTTTTATTTTAATTACAAATTGTAATAAAAGTTTTTTGTATTTGTTTTAAAATACCTGGGACACGATTTTTTGTTAGAGGTTTTGTTTAAATGTGTAACTATTCAGTAGGTTACTAAACCATTACTACTTTTAACATGTTTGTATATGTGGATTACAGAATTTAAAAATAAAGAAAAAAAAGTTTTTTTTTAAACTAATTAAGTAACTAAAGTTGTTTGATATAAAGAAAAATATACCCGTTTAATTGCTTCTATGTTTCTAGAGAATTATACATTCAATAACTTTTTTTTAAAATAATTATATAGATTTATTCAAAAAATCCCTTTGTTTATTCTGAATATTTTTCATATTTTACCCTTCTTGGAATGCTAGGATAAATATCTTTACAAGACAAATTTACATAAAATTTTAATTTTCAGAACTTTTAATGTAAAAGATTTATTTGAAAAAAGTATTACAGGTTTTCTTAAGAAACAGTGAAAACAGAAATACAAAAAAATGGCAGAAAAAAATTAAGTTGTTTACTGATAGTTTTGATGGTATATAATTAAATTAAAATTAAACTCATTCCCTGATATATATTTTATCCATTATTTTAAATTATTGAATAATCACTTTTCTTTTACTCAGTTCTCCACTAAATACTTAATAAATTAAATTTTCAGTTATGGAACTTTGAAATGAGGAATTAATTTTAACTCGTTGATTGGTTGTTACTACAACTGTGCTGTTGTTCAGCACGACATAAGTTTAAATCCAATAAAAATAGGCATATGTTTTTATTAAGTTTAGTATATAAATGTTGCGTTTATTTGGTTCAATTAATGTCAATTTTTACAATGGTGGCCTTTGCCTGATCAAGGTTTAGTTTTCTTACTGTCGGTTTGATAGCTATTTTAGAAAAATAGGTCTTTTTTAGCGATTATTTTTACATATATTTTATACGTTTTCGATGATATTTCTTAAAGAATTAAGTTATGATGATGTATTTTTAAAATATTAAAAATAGTATAAATAATTATTAATAGTACAATGAACTAAACGACTTTAGTTGATAATAATATTTTTAAACGAACTGACAAACAAAAATTTTGTTCGGAACTCTATTCTACTTGTTCTATTTAATTTTTACCTCTAGTATTTAGATCCCCCCCCCAATTGTTTTTTCATTACGTTACAAGGAATAAGCATTTAAAAAAAATTAGGGTTCAAATACAGAGATAGAGGAACAATTGCTAACATGTACAGGAACCAAACAGCAACAGTAACAATTGAAGAACATAAGAAAGAAGCCGTAATAAGAAAGGGAGTCCGACAAGGGTGTTCCCTGTCTCCGTTACTTTTTAATCTTTACATGGAACTAGCAGTTAATGATGTTAAAGAACAATTTGCTACGATTTGCTGATGATATAGTAATTCTAGCCGAGAGTAAAAAGGATTCAGAAGAAACAATGAACGGCATAGATGAATTCCTACGCAAGAACTATCGCATGAAAATAAACAAGAACAATGCAAAAGTAATGAAATGTAGTAGAAATAACAAAGATGGACCACTGAATGTGAAAATAGGAGGAGAAAAGATTATGGAGGTAGAAGAATTTTGTTACTTGGGAAGTAGAATTACTAAAGATGGACGAAGCAGGAGCGATATAAAATGCCGAATAGCACAAGCGAAACGAGCCTTCAGCAAGAAATATAATTTGTTTACATCAAAAATTAATTTAAATGTCATGAAAAGATTTTTGAAAGTGTATGTTTGGAGTGTCGCTTTATATGGAAGTGAAACTTGGACGATCGGAGTATCTGAGAAGAGAAGGTTAGAAGCTTTTGAAATGCGGTGCTATAGGAGAATGTTAAAAATCAGATGGGTGGATAAAGTGACAAATGAAGAGGTATTGCGGCAAATAGATGAAGAAAGAAGCATTTGGAAAAATATAGTTATAAGAAGAGACAGACTTATAGGCCACATACTAAGGCATCCTGGAATAGTCGCTTTAATATTGGAAGGACAGGTAGAAGGGAAAAATTGTGTAGGCAGGCCACGTTTGGAATATGTAAAACAAATTGTTAGGGATGTAGGATGTAGAGGGTATACTGAAATGAAACGACTAGCACTAGATAGGGAATCTTGGAGAGCTGCATCAAACCAGTCAAATGACTGAAGACAAAAAAAAAAAACAAGGAATAACTATTTTAGATATTTGTTAACATTTTTATACTTAGAAATTTTATACAGCTCATTAATTCTGGAAATAAATAGAAAATTTTATATATTAGTACTCGTATATTATTTTAAATCAATTGAGAATATAATTGAACTCAAAATATTATATATATATATATATATTTTTTTTTTTTTGTACTGTTTATTATTTTTATTACTGTTATAAGTTTAACGACTTTGATAACTTCTTTTTATTTAAAGGTAAGGGAAAATTTTACGCTCTATTACTTCGTTTAAGGAAAAATACTTTTTTTCTTTTATTCTGTTTACCATTCCTACTTTTACCTACCAGATAATCTTTTTGAATACTCTGTACAGTTTTTCTCTCATACTTTTCATCTTTTTCTTTACTGTTTCTTTTTAAGGTAACGTTGTGTTTCATTATATTTCTTTTCATTCATACTATCTTCTTTATTGGGGATGTACATTTTCCACGTATTTATAATTGCAATTACTCGTATATCCCAAAAATAATTGAATAGTTAACGGCATAAAAAATAAATACAGGTAAGGGATTTACGTTTTACGTTAAGGGATTACGTTTTTGGGATTGTAAATACAATCCCAAAAACGTAATTTCAACATAAATTCAATTTTTTTCATTTTGTTAAGTGATTCCCTGAGATGAAAGTCGTTGAATTTTAATTATTATTGTTTTACTCCTGTTAGTTTGAGGTAGCGAAAATAATGTATTTTTTCATAACAGTAACAGATAAATTAATTTGTTTTTTACACAACCTGTACCAGTCTTACTACGGTTATCACCCATATAAAATATCTAAGGTTTGTTTAGAGGTATAAATCAAAGTTATTGTCTAAGAAAATAATGTTGTATATCAGAGAGTCAATGGAAACGTTAATAAAGAGTAAAAATGTTCTGCAGAGCAGAATATCATCTGAATTTAATTGGGCTTAGAGAAATGCTACGTCCAACGGTTTATTTGGTTTAATAATATTATCGCAGCGGAAAAATTACTTCGCTCTTCACATACGGCTAACGTAGGATAGTAGTTATTTTTTAATAACGTTTTTGTTTTAGAGACTGACTTGTAACTCAGATCAGGCAAATATGTTTTTGATATAGAATGATTCACGAAGAATGTAACAAATTTTCAGGAAATTTTCTACTGGTGGTAATAAAGAAGAAACTTTGGCTTTGTAATATTGAAAATTTGTTTCGTTTAATACCTAAAATCTTCCACATTTTCATGTTTTGTTTTTAATAAATTTTGACATTCTTACGTTTGTACAGCATTCAGTTTTTGTGGACTTTATTCATTCCATCTTACTCGGATCAAGTTCTCTACACGTTTTCTTCAAAACGTTTTGTGTTTATTGCCCATTTAATCGATATTTTACTCCAAACATAAAATAGTGTGTTTTTCGACCCCAATCTTTTCTCTTTTACCCCAGATTCGAAAACTACTAAAAGAACAGTTTTGAGATCTGTTGTGTTTTTTTTTCAAATCAGATTTCATTAGAACAATTAAATTTACTTCCAAGAATTACACAAAAATTTTTTTACATTCTTTGTGAATTAATCTGTATATTATATTAAAGCTATAAAGAATGATTCAAGTGGAAAGAGAAATAATTTGGGAACTGATTTTAGAGGTTGAAAACAAATAAACATATGTGCTAAAACGTTTTGTTATCTAATTACGGCTAGCGAAAAATTTAGGCCGGATTTCAGTTCCCCCGGTGAAATGAGGTCAAATTGAAATTTTTAAGGTGTTATATAAGGGGTAAATTTGATGATTTCTTATTTCTTATGACTTGAAAACCCGATCAAATCAATTCCCAGAACTGTATCTCCTGTAGTTTTAATTTCATTTCCCTTTCCTCCTGAATTATCTTTACATAAGAACATAATAGTTTTATTGTACTTCTTTAATCGTACCTTATTGTTGTTTTTTATTTTTTTTAAAGAATCAAACATGTAGGAAATATTTTTGTAATTTCTAAAAAATTAGAATCCGGAATCCTACGCACAGATACGAGTAAATTCTACGAATTTGCATTTAGTCAATACGTTTAAATTTTGTTTCAGTCCAATAAATGAACTTTTTATTCAGTATTTCTACTTTTATTCGTTAGGCTGGACGGCTGAAGTTGACAGAAGCACAGCTATCTTTAAATAGTAATGATGATAAGTGTTCTGCCACATGGCATTTAGTATGAGGTATGATGTGGTCTAGTATATAGTGCGAGATTTCAGCATTTAGTAGACTTCGAAGCCATTAATCCTTATCACCCTGTTCATCTGACTATATTCCGTCCGCCTTAATATCATCAATTAATTGAAATCGTCAACGAATGTAAATTTTTTTTTTTTTAATATAAAACATATTCTAAAATTTGACAAAAAATGATTTATTTACAACTAAATATTTTTTTCTTTGAATTAACAGATTATCTCACATACTAGATCTTAATAAACAATAATTTGAATTTGAAACATGGTTATATAAAACACAATACACTATAAATACGTTATTTAATTCGTTAAATGACCCAAATTTAAATCTCTATGACCATTGTAATATGTTGAAGCCTCTAGGTTACCATTATTTCTCAATTTGTAAATTATTTTTCCAAAATAATAAATATCTCCTAAAACGCAACGTACCCCTTTACTTGCGACATAAGAAAACGTACGTTGTACCAAATTATTTTAATCTATATGGTAAGAAGACTTTAAAAATCCAAATTCCAACCGTTTTTAATAAATTACCTTCACATATTTTATAAATAAATAAAAAAAGAATATCTGAAAAAGAAGTTTTTGATTATTTATTAGCAGGAATTTGTTAATAGTTATTTTTCCTTTTATTATAAAATATTTTTTGTACTATGTATTAATTATATATGTACTATACATAACATTCTTAATATTTATTTCTATAAATTTGTATTTTTTTAATATATCTTCATATATTATAATCGTTATTTTGTTTTTATCATAATATGTGTGATTTATGTACTCGTATTATTTATTTTTGTATTTTATATTATAATATGTAATCTGTAATACACTAGAACAGACTAAATTGAGATGTATACATGCACTAAAAGTTACCTTTACGTAAGCTTTTTTTTAATTAAAATTTTTTTTTTTTCCGTAAGGGGAAGAAAAAGCTCTACGAGCCTCCTCCAAGCCCGCTCTGACAGCAAGTGCAGGGCTCTCACCTGCTAATAAACCTTCCCCTCTAATCACGCGGCGGCCAGACCTAAACCACATTTTATGCACACAGCCCCTGCACGATCCCCCAGGCACTCATGCCACCGAATTAGAATAACCAGGGTGACGTCACCAGGGGATCATTGGCTGACGACGTCTCCGGGGAGCCCCTACCCCAAAGCTGGCCAGCCATAGCCATCCGGCATCGGTCGCTCCACCTCAGGTCAACTACAGACTTCCAGCCTGCCTGCTACTCATCATAACATCGGAAGATAGCTGAGAGAGGACCTCTCACCAGGCATTCATCGCCCTTCTGCACCTATCCACATTGAGTTGCAGAGAACGCCTTATCAAAAAAAACACACTTGTAGCTCCATGATTCCCGAGTAACAGTTGACCACTCTTTAGTTGGTTATATCAGTCAGTCTCCAGGCACTCGGGGCTAACCTTGGCGCCCTGTTTCTGGATCCCTGTTCTGCAATTCCCAGATCAAGCAGCTGTATCACAGCTTGAGTATACTTCTCGGGAAAAGGCCCGTCGACCACACGCACCATCTTAACATCCACGGCCCAATGGGTAGTGACCAATATGGGGATCTTCTCATCAGTGATGCCCTCATCCAACTTCTTTTTCAACTCTTCTGCCGCCACCCGTCGGGGAGTCTCAGTAGCCACAGCAGCTCCTGTACCACAAACGCTAAAAATCGTTGTAGGCGCCGATCCCATAGACCGCCCCGGCAGCTCCATGCTCAACGGGTCCACTTTAAATTTGGCCATCTCAGTCATCAGTTTGCCCATATCCTGTTGAAGCCGTTTCAAGTCCCACTTGGTATTTCTATGTACAGCATTGCTAAACCTATAGCTCATATTTTCCAGTTCTTTCAAAAGAGCCAGTAATTCATCTCTCTGCTCCTTTCCTTCGTCACTCGGAGTTCTCTTCCTCTTCCCGCCATTACCAACAGAATCAACGGGCACCATTTCAATCACCATCCCGCACCTGGCTGAAGGCAACTACTTCACAGAGGCCAACGAGCCTTGTCTACTCGCCTTACTCTTCTTCTCACCCCGCACTGACGAGGGGGAGGACCACAGCCTCCGCTTAGTCGACCCGACCAGCGGTGGCTCCACATTACCACGAACATCTCGACTCGTCGGGGAGGGTGACACTAGGATCAAACCAGGTACCATCTCTTCAACGAGATCATCACAGTCCTCAATACCGGACGTCGAGGAGATAACTCACCTACACCGTCGCAGCTTCAAGTGCGCCGCGTATTTGTCCTCCCTTCTGTTATTCCGTATGCGAAAAGGCTCTAACAATTGAATCGACTCTGCATCCGGAAGCGCTGATATGTCACTCACACCATCTCCAGAACGTGCACCTTGGTGTCCCCAGGCATCTCGTCCTCGTCTACTAGTCCTCCGACTGCCAGGAGAGGCAAGAAGCTCCTCACCCATAGGCTAGGGCACATCTCGAGTTCCCCCAGAATCAGACATTATAACATAAATTTACAAGAATGTGTGATACATGAACAAAAAAAATTTCAAAATCAAAAAATTGATCAAGCACAAAAATAAATCGAAAACGCTTAAAGTAGTCAGTTTACAGCTAAGTTCGGGGGGGGGGGGAATTACATAGAATATACAAAGTCAAATCGTAAAAAAAGTTTAGGCTAATAGTAAAAACCAAACTGAACCTAGCAACGCTAGGTTAGGATTGAAAAAATGAAAAAATAAACTAAATTAACAAAACCTCGATAAAAACGAGGAAAACAATATAATTAAACAACGAAACGAACAACAAAACAATAGAATAACTATAGTATACGTAGAATTGTACTGCAAGTACAGGCGTCACAGAAACACGACCGCCTCGAGTAATAGCTCAACTACAACTCAATTCTTTTTTATTTACTTTTGTATTACTTTCTGACGCCACTTTAATTAAGTATTTCATAGAATTGAAATATTTACTAAACATATAAGTATATTTTTCATTGTATTTTTTTGTGTTGCACTGTATAAATAACTTGTATTCAATTTATTTAATACGGGAACATACTGATAAGACTTATGTCTTAGCGGAACCCTATATTGTACAATTATAAAAAATGTATATTAATAAATAAATAAAATAATAAATTTTGTATACAGAAGTATCATGTAAGATCATTTTAAGATCATTTTCCAAGATACAAAGTGTTTTTCAAAAATGACTTGTTACTTGGTGAGGAAAAATATTTCTATGAACAGAACAGGACTTGAATAAATAGGAAATTAACTTTATCTAAATTTAAAAACCAATGTTTTTTTTGTAATTTTTAAATAAAAAATTTATTTAATATTATACCTGGATTGGCCAGACGCGGTTTAACTTAACGGAAAATTTTAAGGATATCTAGAAGTACAACAGAGAACAAAGAACGCAACAATTTTATGTAGCAATTACCATGGAGTGAAAGGATCCTGATGTATGCAAGAGAGATAGAAATTTTGTGGGTTTCTAAAAAATTTGTATAAAATTTCGAATTGACAATAACTCTAATATTATGATGATGTTATACTTTTAAAAGTTTAATAAATCTTTATTTTGAAAAGTTTTAAAGAAAAAGGATTTATTTTAGATAAAGTTAGATCTTTGGAAGTAGTTCTCTATAATGCTATTTCTTAAACGAAAATAGTTACGAAAGGAGTTTCACCAATATCAGCAAACTTCTGATATTACTCGTAACTGAATTTCACTGAAATAGTTTCAATAAATAACTTTGAAAACCCGGCTGTCGAATTAGATCATTCATTAATGTAGTGCACATTTGAAGACCAATGTACCATAGATTACTTTCGTAATCAATAAAATCCTAGCATCATTAGTTTTTAAACTGTGATTATAAAAATAAAGCAAATTACAACTTTTCAGTTATTTGAGAAAATTAGTTTATGCTTTTTTTATATTGATACTTAGTTGCATATAGTTAAAACTGTGGTAATCAAAAATTAATAACGTCTCAAAATCCCGTTTCAAAATGTAAAGATTTACTTTAATAACAAATTAATTTATTGAAATTGTTTCACTTCTATCAAATAAAATAGAAATAACGATCAATCTGCCTATGTTTGTGTGCATAAATTTAATACGTTAAACGGAAATTTACCTTCGCTTTTGATCAATTTTTTCGATATCTCCATTCTTTCCGTTTGGAGTGCTGCAGATATTTTGTTCGATTTTACAACTTTATGAAGAAAAGTATGATTTATTCTGTATAATTTTGTGTAAGAAAGTCTCATCCCTTTGTCTGTTCATTGAAAACGTTCGAATATTCGAATTGAATACCCTTATTTTAAAATCTTTTTATAAAATAACACTTTACAATACAATTAACATAGTTTTTTTTTTATTTACAGAAAACGTTTTGAAAATAAAATGACAGTAGTGTAAAAAAGATTAGATTAATAAATATTTTTAAATATTAAAATTATTTAATAATTATAAATATATTTATTTTGCAAAAACTTTCGCCATATTTATCAAACTGTGAAAAAGTTTCTCCTGGAGAAACTGTAATTACTGACATCAACATATGTTTCTATATGCTGTTTCTCGGCATGTTTTCTGGTGAGAAAACTGAGAAATCAATCGAAAAATATGTACCACGATAAGACTAAAAATATAAATATTCTTATACAGATTATTTATATTTATATTATAATTATTATATAAAATATTAAAAATTATTTTATAATTTATTTTTATTTATATTTTTAAACAAATTTCGTTGCCTAAGTCAAAAACCGTTGGTTTGATTTCAATGAAATTATTGGCGAAAATAATCGTGGATACCGGTATTCTTTGGTGGTTGGATTTCAATTAACTACACATCTCAGGAATGGTAATCTGTGACTGTTCAAGACTACACTTCATTTACATTCACGCATATCATTCTCATTCATCCTCTGAAGTAATACCTTACGATGGTTGCGGAGGCTAAACAGAAAAGGAGAAAGAAATTTCAGATCTCTTAGTTGAGGTATTATATTCAGTTTTATTTAGTTAATTTTTAAGTTAACCGTATTACATTATAAAGTTTTTAGACAAATAATATTTTTCGACAAAGCTCTTCAGCTATAGTTTCAAAGTTTTAACCTCAGTAATATGTTTAAAATGTTTACTTTATAATTTTTAATATTCCTAGAAAACTAAGAAAAATATTGTAGTTATATATTCAAGAAACAGATAACAGAAAATTTCGAACCGAAAGAGGAAATAAATAAATTTAATAGCTAGCAAAAGTAAATATATTTTTGTAGATACACACAATTAATTCTATTATTACGTAGGTTGGCATTACTAAGAAAATCGCTGCACAAAATAAAATAAGAATCCACCTCCGAAGACCGTGTGGCAAGTTAATATTAAATTTCAAATAGCTTTATTGCATTTCCTCACATTGCAAAATATATCTGTAAAATTCAGCTTGTTTAACAACGTAAATCTTACTGTAAACTATTATAATAGACAGAATTAATGTAGCAGCAGGATTATATAAAAAAAGAGTTCAATAAGAATGACAACGTTAATACCAGTTCGTTAAATGTCTTTTAAATAGAAATATTCGTTTAAAAAAGATCCGTTTTAACACCCGAACAAAGAAAACATTGCTGCCTTAATAAAAAACAAAAATATACGTATATATAATTTTCGAACACAAATTTTCTATAATGGAAAATGTCCTTTCCATATGGTCTCGACCTACTTAAAAATTGGACTAGACCTTTTAGTTTTTATTTTCTTTGACAACTATGAAATCTCAAAAGAAAAGTTTTTAAAATGTATTGTTAGTGAATGAATTTAGGAGAAAAGTAAGCTTTAAAAGAATCCACATATTTTCATCAATTTGCATCCGTTAGGTATTTATTAGTTTTAAAACATAAGTTTTACTTCCTTCTTTCATTATTTATATTTTATTTTTATGGTACTCTTTTTTTTTGACCTACTTCCAAAAAGTTTTCAATTCTATTTGTAAATCAGTCTTGATCAAATGTACCGATGTTGTTGATACTTCTATTTTTTAGTATTGGATTGTTAAACCATGATGTATAAACCGATTCAAGAAAAATAACTGGATGAATTTCTAAGGAGAATTGATCCTTATTTGCTGTTTTCCAGAGAGCCTATACTCACGCTCAGTAGTGATTAATTTAGTTATGTCTGCATTTCTTTTCTTACTTTTATCAAGAGCAATCTCTTGCCTTTACATTTTTTCTGAATGGCTTTTCAATGTTGTTCAGTATTTGTTGTAGAATTAATCTAGTTTTACATAAAAGTAAGACTAAAAAACGTGCAATAAAATGAACTATTTTATAATTAAAATACTTTTTCTTTTTTTTTAACCCCCGAGACCACTGTTAAGGTATTGCTTCAGAGGAGGAGATGAATGATTTGTAGCGTCTGTAAAAATGCCATGCCTGGCTTAATACAAAATTGAAATTTGGTATTTTCAAACTTTCCTTTTTTAAAATGTCACGAATCTTGAAGAAGTAAAAACTTACATGTCGTAAGTATGAGCCTTTGGCAACTCAGATGTAGATGTTCTATGAATTTTATAATCTTTTTTGAGAATAATATTTACTATTTTTGAGACTGATGGTAGTATATGAACATCATTAGGGTAAAACCTGGTTGAAGAGCATAGATTGAAACCTCCTAGGTTTTAATGGATGGTTTTAATGCACAAAATGGATAAAACTACTGCTATAATTTCGATCTTTTAAAGGTGTCAAATTAAGGTTTAGTAGATTGTTAATAGGTGTTTTTTATTTGATATCGACTTCATAAATCTAGTATAAAAAATGTTAATTGTTTAGTTTTTATTGCAATTTTTAAGTCGTTTTTTAAAAAGTTTATTTTATTTTATGTTTTTTACAAAAGATTAGAATTTGTTTCTATTTCATCTCTTTCTAAAGTTTATGTAATTTTTACTTTATACATTTGATAAGACTGGATTATTTTTATTTAAATTAATTTTATTTTACCTATTTGGCTATAGTAGATTATTAAAGAAATGAATTTAATATTTTTAAAGAAATTTAATAGTAATATATTAATAGGTATGACATCAAAAAAACCATAATTTTAGGGCATTGGTTTAATCTACAAGTACGTCGTATCTTCTCTCTCACTCTTTCTCTTTTTCTGCAGGTAGTCCCTAGTGTTTATTTCAGTATTACTGTTAAATTAAGGTACCACTGTATAATAATAATAATAACAACAACGAAGATTGCGCTGCATGTTATCTGCTGTGCAAGTCGTCTTACGATGATACAGTAGCATAGCAGTATAATGAGTTAGAAATACGATGCACCGTTACTTAACTACGCTAAAGAACTCTAACTGTTCCTACTTTTACGTAGATCCAAGACGTAAGCTTTCTCGGTCCTTTTGCTGGTACAAAAACATATAACAAATAAGTTAAGTTTATCTATGTAGTAATGTAATATAACAGAATAACGTAAATGTATGCACACTTATGTTATCATTTAAACACATTTTACGCTAAGTAAGTTACATAAAAAAAATGTTATCAAATCTTATTCTGTTAAACCTAGCCATTTTTTGTTTCTGTTTTATATGCTTCACTGGTAAATAGCATAAATATGTCTTCTGACTCTTAATAATACTATTCCTTCTGTAAGCAAAACACCTCTATCACTTCTACGTTTCAAAAAGAATTTTTTCCTTTTCAAATTTTATAAAATTTTATTTTATTTCAATATACTGTAAACCAATTAAATGATGTACACAGATATTTTTTAAATCGATAATTGTATTCCGTAATATCAGTGATATATTTTTATTATGTGTAATCAATGTAAGACGTAAATGATTTGCTCATCAAATGTGTATAGGTTTAGATATTTTTTGTACCAAAATCATCATTTAAACCATTACAATTTGTTAAGAGTATGTTAAAATAAAAATCTTTCTTTACACAGTGAAAAAGATGCCCAAATTTAAATTAAGATAACATGAAATTTTATAATTCAGACAATCTTAACGATACTGAGAACTTAATCAAATTACACCCTAACTTTATTTATTGGCTCCTAAATTAAAATTTATGATTATAAATATAAAATTTGGCGTTTTTATTTATATTACGAAAGTTAAATTTTACATTTATACTATAAAAATCGTTTTTAAGTGTTTCAGTACATATTTATTTTTAACTTAAAAATTTTTCTTTGGCGATTATGTAATTATTATGAAGTTAATACTTTGACATATTGAATAATTTACTATTTCTTAACGTCTAACGCTTGTCTTCACTATCCAAATATTCATTTTACATTTTCTAGCAAGGATGCAAATAAATATATGATAAAAAAACTAATTAAGGTAAAAGTAATCAAGAATAAAGGTGTGAAAAATCAAAGATAAGAGTAAATGGGTGATTGCTGAAAAAGTGATGATCCATCCACAAAGCGGGATAAACAACCAACCCGAAAGAAAACATTAAGCCTTCCACTAGGCAGTGGGAGTGTTGGGCGTCTAGAATTCCTCGATAGATCAGTGGAGAAGTTATCTGACACAGAATTATAATAGCATATGTTTGACAACGATATTTAGTTTGCTACCTTAATCCACTCTAAAAAAATATTTTTGCTCTAAAAGCTAAAGAAACATCCGTGAATAGGTGCCGCTTTCTTAAGGAATATCATAGCCGTTCTCGGATCTGTGTGGTCGTGAAAGTGGCCAACTGATTTTAGAGCGATATCTAATCGACCAATCATAACTTTAGACCGGTAAAATATTTTTTAAAGAAACTTTCACTATTGGATTGATTCATGTATAAAGGGATTAATTTAAATGAAGATTATGAAGAGGGTGAAACAATTTCAATTTCTTCTAACATTTTAAATTTTACCAGTGTTTTATTTTATATTCATTTATCATTTAAAGTGGTTTACATAATTATGAAATGGATTTAAATTTTAAACAAAATCTATCGTAGAATTTTTTTTACGTATATATTAGAAGTTGAGTTTCGGGAAGGTATAATTATTTCTCAGTCTTATCCATTTATATTTATATATTTTTATTAAGACAGCCTGTACTGTTCAAACATAAACCAAGAATTCATAAACAGTTTTGTTAATTGAACTATATATATATATTCAATACAGAAATTCAGATCACAAAGTACAGTTAATTAAACAAAAACTTGGGTCTTGCAGCATTATTGAAAAAGAGTTGATCGTGATGGGCTCTTTCAGTACATTAATCTTTATTTATTTTGAAAATGTATAAAGGATTTTAATAATCGAATTTTATTTTTGTTAATTAAAATCAAACGAAAAAGTATATTTACCGTATAAATAAAAAAGTTATTTTTGTAATTATTTACGGCCTTATGACAAATATTATATATATGTATATAAAAGTCACATTCTTAAGCAAGTTACAGAAATAAGTGAATTAAAGATTATACAACATTATGCAAATCAATTTAGAAAATATTCTATTTATTTATGTGCACCTTATAGAAAAGTACAGAGATCTAAAAAAAACAAATCTGACGTAATTCTTGCACGTATATGGGTTTGATACTGTAACATAGATGAGTAGAGTGTTATAACGTGTTGTATATTTAGCACAGCAGATATCTACTGCATAATGTTATTTATTGTTAATGTATGTATACCCATTAACCATAACAATATGCTACACCTCTTGTATATATATATATATATATATATATATATATATATATATATATATATATATATATATATATGTATATATTTAGAGGCACAAGAAATATGTTGTTGATTGTTAATATATATATAAATACCACAAATTTCCATTAGATTAACACGTTGTACGTATATCACAGCTTTTATACTACGTTTATTGCGCAGTAAAAAAAAGAGCAACGATGATAGTTCGGTCTATATTATTTTCAGCAAGACTACATAATAAGAATAATAAACTTAAATAGAAACGGGTAAGAAGAAACTAATAATAAAAAACGGATCTTAAGAATCGGCAACATCAGGCACTGTACAACGTTAATCCGACCTAGAGTTTTATATGTGGCAGAATGTTAGTTCTGAACCAAAGGGAGGTAGATAAACTGAAACTTGCTGAAAGACGGATACTAAGGAAAATACTAGAGCTCAGAAAAACTAACTACAGTTGAAAATTAAGTAAGAATGAGGAACTTTACCGCAAGTTAGATAGAATCAAGGTAAAATAGACAGAATTTCAGATAAAATAAGCAAGCGAAGACTGCCACTCTACTGATATCTGATAAGAATGGATTCAAACAAGCTTACGAAGAGAATTGTTGGTAAGTGTAATGGTGACAAGACGAACGTCAAATGGTTCAAGCAAGTTAATGAAGACCTAAGGGAAGCAAAGAGATAAACGTGACGGATTTAAAAGACAGAAGGGTGCTTAGGATAAAATTTTTATAATTCAAAGGGATCCAGAAGAAGAAAGAATGCTGTAACCTAATATATATTTTGTACCATGAAGAACTTGTTCTGAGTGACAGACTAATTCATCAACGCTCAGCAAAAACTATTGGAGATAAATTGAAAGATAAATGTATTCATTTTCTTCTTACGGTATAAGTGCACTCTAAGAAAATTTTATTAAATTCCGAGTTTAAAAGGGTTAAAATGGAGTAAATATGAGATTTACTGTTTTTTTTTGTTTTTTTTTTTTTTTTTTTCATTAACAAATGAAGATATTAATTTTTAGTGTAGATAATTTTCATGTGAATATCTAAAAACTTATTTTTAAATGTTTCAAAATCTTACCTTAAACGGAATGAAGAAAGTTAAAAAAAAATTTGAACAGTGATTGCAAATTTTCCTCATTTCCTACTATACTAAACGAGATATTCATTTGATTGTGGGTTGCAATTACTCTTCAGATATCTAAAGTCATTTTCGGGTTTTTTGAATTTCTATTCTTTTAGGGGTGCGATGGTGTTCGGCGCGGCGGCTAAACCGACACAGCCACTGGCATTGTTACTGTAAGTGCGACCCGACTAGCTGCTCCTGCCTCCAGTTACTTGACAAAAAAACATAAAATAAAAGTAATTAAAATTTAAAAAAAAAATGATAAACGAAGTACGGTCTCACCTCTAATGATCTTTGTCGGGTAACTCTAAGAATAAGTTATTACTAATATTTTTTAGATGGAAGCCGACTATTTTGGAACCCGTATTCTTCAGATCGCTCAAAGTTTTGGGTCCTGTCCTAACCAAACTGTTGCTCTGAAGAAATTACAATACATTGATATTTTTTGTAAATTAAAAAGGTTGTAATTTTTATTTATCATTATTATTTTCACAAGCATGAGTTAAAAAACACAGCGGGGTCCAAGGGGCAGAACCCTCTGGCTAGACGGGAAGGGCGAGCGAAGCGAGCTACGACCGGCTAAATATCCCCTGACCACGACGGAAAACGCAAGTAACCGTACAGCGTCGTGGGTCGTATAACCGCGACGGAATGCTCTATTCTTTTGGTTGGCAAATATTATTCAGTTATATATATATATAAACAATAAAAACCATTTTCGGGTTTTTTTGAATTTCGATTTTTTGAGAAGTGCGTCGGTGTAAGGTTCAGCCGACAGTCACTGCCACTGATACTGTCTGTACGATGCGACTGGCTGTACCTGCCTCCGGTTACTTGATTATAAAGCGAAATTAAAAAAACATTGACCACAACCGTATACCGTGGGCGAAGTCACGATGGTGGGATGCTAGTATATCTGTATATATATATATATATATTAAACTTTTATGTGTTATTTTAAACGATAAAGTATTGTGTGTAACATGCTATTTGAAATTCACTACATTTGATAAATAACGTATTTTTGAGTAAAATTTTAATTTAGTGAATATATGTAATTATTTAAATTATTATATGAGATCAGTAGTATATAACAGTAATGGATTTGTGACAAAGAGGATTAGATAAAAGATAAAGTTGTAAGAAATTTGTTTTTTCTTTTTTCTTTTCTATGTTTCCACCTAAATCGTTGGTGGAAATTTTCCGATACGTAATAAATCAATCAAATAATCTGAATTTCGTTTTAATCTGTCGTCTTGTGGTTCACTTCCTAAAACGAAAATAAAACAATCAGATGATATTTCAACTGGAAACATAAGTTAAAGTATTTAATATGTAATGCAAAGATGAATGATGGAAAGTTTTTTTAAACAGCTGTTAGGAATCAATGACACCGAATACCTGGTGTAAAGGTCTTTACAGGAACAGGGGACTTTGTCCTAGGTTAGGACATTTTATAACAAAATTAAACAAATAAACAGTAATGTACATAATATTGTAATAATACTAACACACAAATTAAAAAATGAACGCAAATTTATTTAATACTAATTAATTATCATACAAATGTCACTTTTTTTTATTCTTCTTCCCGGGCCGGATCCTACAGTTACGTACTACACAGCCCCAGGGGAGTACCCTTTACTCTAACGGGCCCCCACGTCTCGGCCCGTCGGTCGGATCTCACTTCGCGCTCAGTCTTTATGCTAATGCCTCTAACGCGGACACCCCGAGTGGGCCATCCCCGCTGGCACTCACTCGGGGGTGCGAGAGTTCCCGTGCTCATCACTACCGCCCACCCGTACAAGCACGTGCGAACAGAAGCTCCGCAGAGCGCTGTCTCTCATCCCCCGATCCTTCTGCTGAAGAACTCTCGCCACGAACCCTACTATGGTATCAAAACTCTTGGGGCTCCGCAAGATGGTGGCGATGATGTTCTCCACGCTGAGCGATCCGGTAATCGCCGAGCAAACTAGGCGGTCTTCATCCCACTGCGAGCACCAGAACACCACGTGTTCTGGGATACTGTCGCCGCAGTAAGGGCAGTAGGGGTCATCCGCCCTCCTCTTACCACACAGGTAGGCGCGGAAGACCCCATGGCCGGTCAGGAATTGCGTGAGGCAGTAGTTCAGCTCACCAAACCTCCGACTGGCCCACGGCTTTATTTCCGCGATAAGGCGATGCGTCCACCTGCCGTTGGTGGACGCATCCCACCTAGCGTGCCAGTCTCGGAACAAGTGTTACATTAAAATGATATAATATTATTTATAAAATTAGATAAAATTTAAATAATGCCATTAAAATTAATGTTAATTAAAATATACCGAACATTCCACATACATTTTAATTGCCCATTTCATTTGTTTGACCATTCCATGGTATTTATTGATTTGGGTTAATAATAAGTTATTTTGACGTCTAGTTTTAGGATCCTTAATTCTGACAGGTTCGTTCTTTTAGACTTTTCAGTTAGTTTGATATAAGTATCAGTTTTTTTTTTAATTTTAAAAGAATATTTACAACATTATTTAAACATGGTGGAACTTTATAAAACCTTTCATTAATTCCTAAGTGATAGATTTGCAAAACTTCGTTATTTCTAAACTACAGTAGTTGTGAAACAGACCCAAATGTTGGTGGAAACACTGCATTTTCCGATACGTAATAAATCAATAAAATAATCTGAACTTCGTTTTAATCTTTTTGTGTCTGTTCACTTCCTAAAAAGAAAATAAAACAATCAGATGATATGTCAATAGATTCCAAAAATGATAAACTAAACAGATAAATTAACCAGCTTCCTACTTCACTTTCAGCAGTTTTGTATTCTTACTAAACCTAGCTCCAGAATTTTTCTATACCAACTCTGGACAAGATTATTTTCACAACCATTTAATTACGTCTCAGACCAAACTGTAAATATGAGTTGTGAATACTTTTTTCGAAATCACTATTACACGTTTATGATCTAATTCAAAATTTACATTTTAACACTTATTGTTTAATACTTGAAATATATCTTTATAGGTTTTTGCAAGCTTATCTGGCGAGGTGAAAAAAGCTAAAGGCACGAAATGCTGCCTGCCTGCCCGTCCATGTCTGCCCGTCCATGTCTGTCTGTCTGTCTGTCTGTCCATGTCTGTCTGTCTGCCTGTCTGTCCATGTCTGTCTGTCTGCCTGTCTGTCCATGTCTGTCTGTCTGCCTGTCTGTCTGTCTGCCTGTCTGTCCATGTCTGTCTGTCTGCCTGTCTGTCCATGTCTGTCTGTCTGCCTGTCTGTCCATGTCTGTCTGTCTGCCTGTCTGTCCATGTCTGTCTGTCTGCCTGTCTGTCCATGTCTGTCTGTCTGTCTGTCTGTCTGTCCATGTCTGTCTGTCTGTCTGTCTGTCTGTCCATGTCTGTCTGTCTGTCTGTCTGTCCATGTCTGTCTGTCTGTCTGTCTGTCTGTCCATCTGTCCATGTCTGTCTGTCTGTCTGTCTGTCCATGTCTGTCTGTCTGTCTGTCTGTCCATGTCTGTCTGTCTGTCTGTCTGTCCATGTCTGTCTGTCTGACTGTCTGTCCATGTCTGTCTGTCTGTCTGTCTGTCCATGTCTGTTTGTTTGTTTGTTTGTTTGTTTGTTCTACCGTAGGAGCTCAACGGCTGAACTGATTTAGATGTATGACCCCGCGTTGGAATCCGTAGGTTATCGGGAGAATCATAGGCTATTTAAATATGTAAATACATATGTATATATATATATATATATACACGTATAAACATATTTGTATTAGTGAAGATTTGCCGGTTGAAGCTCATACTTTAATTAATCGATTTAATTAAGTGTTAACTTAATCGAGTACACAGTCATAGAGGCTCACCTCTATTACTGTGTTAACTAGATCTCATCTGAATGAATAATATTATAAAAATAACAGAATTAAATTTACGTTAAATAAAAAGAAATAATATTAAATTTAAAAAATTGTTGTTTAATAAATATTTCTGTTTACTAAACCGGGTGCCCCTGGCGCGTTGTTTTGGGAGGGTGTGCTCTTATACTTCTGCAAACAATCGTCCGATTTTCAAAATTCAAACAGGTTATTTGTTAGTTGGTTGAAGGCTAACTTATGCCTGCATCTGTTACGATCTAACATATCACGGTTTTTTCGGAAATGTTATATATTTGCAAGCAATCTTCCGATTTTAAAAATTCGAACTTGGTATTTTCTAGTATAATACAAAATCACGATGGAACCAAACCAGAACAAACATTAACAGATATACCCAGAAAACTCGAATGGCCTGCGCTACGCCGAGGTCAGCGTGAGCCCGGCGAGTTCCCACAAACGGTCTTTGTAGAGTTTGTACGATTAGAGGTACTAGAGTCAGTACGACTAGAGGTAATACAGCATTCCTTCTAATCGTCGGGGCATCGGATGAGGGTCGGGCTCATTATTGTCAAATTTGATACTTTAGGAGGATAGGGCAAAATTGAACGGCGTATGCCGCCACTAATATTTTGTGAGCTGTGATAGCATAAACTACAAGGAACTACCCTAGATAGAGATGTTGTAGATCTGACCACTTACAACTTTGCCAAGTGCTACGCCTACGTAGCACTGAGCTTAATCATTAGTTTTTTGGTTCCCAGAAAATTTCTGTATGTTCCGTACGATAAAATGTCTCTCAAGGAACTCAATCGATTGAAAAATCTGTAAGTTTAGATTGGTATACACGCCAATTAGATAAATAAATTGAAATTTTTACAGTTTCCTCATTTACCAGTATGTTATATCCATAAGTTTTCAAATCGTTAATTTTTCTTGGTGAACACTAAAAAGAATTAAATAATAAATGTAATAAAAAAATTTAAAAAATACGACTGCCAGAAATTATTATTCAAAAATAATAAATTGAAGTAAAAAAGACAAATCGAACTAAAAAAAAGAAAACAAGGAATGAAAATAAAGGACTAAACACCGTTATGGAGTATTTAATTAAATAAAATATAATGCTGACCAATCAACTTTCAGTTTTAATTTGTTAAAACATATTTTTCATGTTGTAGAAATAGCAGGCATTTAAGGTTGTCTAATGATTAAGTTCTCACTAGGTCTTACATCGATAAAAAATTTTGTCCTTCAACAAAAATATTTAAATGCAATCGACGGCTCTGAAAAGAACCTCCGCCTGCATGAATTAGACAACCTTAAATGCCTGCTATTTCTGCAACATCAAAATATATTTTAATAAATTAAAAAACTATCTGAAAGTTGATTAGTCATCCATATTTATTTTTTGGCAGTCGTGTTTTTTAATGTTTATAATTTTTTTATTGTTATATTTTAAGTATATATTTATATTTAATTAATTAATATTTTTTAAGTATATTATATTTATTTATATATAATATAAACATATATACGAACCTCAGAAACACTACAAATTGGGTTTACGAAATAAGAAGTGATCTGGGGAAATGGACATCCTGGAAGAATACATAACTGACAGGAATGTTTTTAAGAGTAGATAGGTAGGTAATTGAAATCAATTTAAAGAACAAAAACAGATGCGCGGGACGGGTTTATAGTGGACTGACGAACAGATGAAGGCTATAGTGAGAGAATGAAGAAAATCTGAGAAGCAAAAAAGATGAAACTCACGTCAAGGTTCACGGCTGTCCAAAGGAAACCTTAAGTTTTAGTACAATAAAAAAAAAAAAAAACTACTTCTGGAATCGATTGCTGCCCGTAAAATTACGTCAAATTCAGTTATATATTTATACGAATGCGTCATGACAAAAAATAGTCCGTGTGAGAATTACGAGGTCATTCGTCAGTTGCATCATCAAAATAACAGTAAGCTATAAAATTATGAAGGTATTATTTTGTATCAAAAGCAATAGAAAAAAATTGGTTGGCAACATTAAACGATTCTAACAGAAGTATTGTTCTATCTTTTTCTGATATCCTGGTATTTAAAATGTAACAAATGTTCTTCCTGTTTTTTTGTTTTGTTTACATGTTTATACAATTTATTTATTTTATTCTGTGAATTTCAATCTGTTAGATAAGATAAATTTAATGCGTCTATCAATATTTTCATAGTTAATTTTAGCATATTGTGTGAAAAAAGATACTACTACTACTACTACTACACTACTAATCTACCTTTCAATGCAAAATATTTTCTAATTTTTTTTTTTTTTTTAATTAAAAAAATTAAAATATTCATCAGCAGATATGTTTTATTTGTGGCAGCGTTTTGGTGATTTTTGTTAGTTGTAAATTAAATTGTGTTGCATTACCACGTGTAAATAATCCAAAGCACTCACGAACTCCTACCAATATTACAAAACCCTTAAGGCGAATCTTGAAAATTGAATGGTCCATCTCTTCTCCATGGAAGAAGAAAGAGCTTCCCTAAATAATTTTTCATATAAAAATGAGTCGTAAAAGAGTCGTATATATATATATACAATGTATGAATTTATTATAAATTTTCAATATATATGCAAATTAGCGCCATTATAAAAAAAAATCCCTTTCGGCACGCCGGAAGGCGGAAGTAGATTTAACCGGTGCTAAGTAAGGGGGATAAAAAATATTTCCACCTTAGTTAAGAAAAAATGTCAAATTTATTCAATACGACAATAGTTGCATGTGAGTAAAAATTTCACACGTTTAGCATACGACAAGCCCCATCATACACTTCCAGCAACATTTTGGTCATCCTTTGCCGTAAGGGTTGGCCATATCAAAAATTGCTTCAGACAAAAGTTTTAGGTAATGACCATATTAAACCGATTCGATACTGTGCCTATTAAGGGAGGCATGAAATGTTTTTGTATTTGAAACCCCATTTTTTCTACCCCCTGGGCCAATGGTAAGTAATATCAAAAAACTTTACTTGGATAAGCTATAGGACTTTATCCAAAGAATAGTAGGAAGTTTAAACGAATTTGACATTTTACTTTTAATGAGAAAGTAAAGTATTACTTTACGAAACTAAAGTATTTACTTTTAGGTATTTTATTTTAATAAGAAAGTTATAGCGATATTTTGTTTTTTCGAAAAAGCCCCCTCATTTCCACCCCCATGGTTCGATTTTGCCATCAACGAACTCGACCGAGATTTTGGGTCATTTTTTTTTTTTATGTATCAATTTGAAAGCGATTGGCGCAAAATTACGGCAGTTAACGTGTCCACAAGAAAGTGAAATATATATATATATATATATATATACTTTTGAACTGACGGTGGTTTTGGGGTCTGGGGGATGTGAAAGCGAAGATATATAGAAAGTTTATTTAAAAATTACGCCAATTTGTTTAAAAATTTATTTTTTATTACATTTACTTTTTATTTAAGCAGGAAGCAATGAAATAACAATTTTGTGTAAAAAATGTTCCATAGAGCTCCCCGTAGATTTCCAACTATACCATATCTCTCGGGAACCATAGCTCCCGAGAGATTCTGAATACTACAACAAAAGTTGATAATTAAAAAATTAACGAATTGGAAAGTTTTATTGTAAAAAGAAATATCTATTACACCTTCAATTCTAATAGAGTTTTGTTTTCAAAACCCATTTCTTTGAACCGAATAAAACTTTTGTGAGTGAGTATGTGTGTGTGTGTGTGTGTGTGTGTGTGCGGGTCGGTGGGTACGCGCACACGCTCGTTTTATCTCACTCACTCTTTCTCTCTCATACTACTCTCGCTCTTACTCGGTCGTTCTCTCTCACTCGCTCGCTCGCTCACTCTCTCTCTGACTTTCTCTCTCTCTCTCTCTCTCTCTCTATATATCTATCTCTATCTCGTGCGCGCGCGCGTGCACACACACACACACACACACACACTCACTCACTCACTCACTCACTCACAAAAGTTTTATTCGGTTCAGAGAAATTGGTTTTGAAAACCAAACTCTATGTGACCTTTTCTCTATAAATAGATACGTTAGTTTTAGTGACACAGATTACATTATGCATATATACATCTGTCAGTTAAAACAAATGAAATGTATTAGCTGAAATGCACTGTTAACAGCATCCATTAATTCATTTAGCTTTGCTTTACAACCTTACCTTTGCATAAATCATTTTAATTTACTTACACCTCTAAATAAAGAAACAGTATTGATTATTTATTGACGGTGTTGAAATGTAGGTTCTCATCATTAATACAAAAGTTTAATTTTAAGATATTCATCCATATAATTAAACATTTACTCATTATTCATTTAAAGGTAAGTCCAAAGACTAAAATAAACCGAAAATAAGTAGAAAAACTGGACCTAAATTACAAAAAAAAATAAAAAATTAGGACTGATACACCCGAGGACAAGTTTTTTTTTAATTTTTCAACAACCCTTATAATTAAGAAAATGTAGATTGTTAAATATATACAACAATCTAACTATATATATATATATAATTTATTACATTTTTAATATTTAAATTATAGGATTGATTATTTTTAAAAACAAACGAATATAAAAATACACAGATTCAGAAGTGCATTCTAAATAAATGAAAATTATATGTATTACGTAAATATACATGAAAATATAATATTTAGTGTTTCGTAAATGTAATGATTCAAACTTTAATTTTGAAGTACAAGTAAATTAAAAATTAGCACCCCAAATACATTGCAATAAGTCAAAAAATTATTATAAATAAAAAAATAATGAAATAAAACGTTTATAAAAGTCAATAATTGACTTCAAGGTTTCAATACGTCAGACGTTATTCACGAAAGAATATTTGCGAAAAGAAAAAATTAATTAAAATAATTAGTAAACGAAATATAGAATAAGATTAATAAAAATGAATAAATAGCTGACATAATTAAGAAACATTTAAAAATATTTCAAACGTTATGAAAACTACTTATACTCCAATCCGGTTCCCGAATTTATACTAACTAGGTTTCATGCAAAGTTTATTTTAAACGTTCAAAATAAATATAAAAGACAATAATAAACCACTAAAACAAATACATTATACTATAATATAACAATTATAAAATTATATTTTTAGAAATCTTTTTAAATCTTACTTAATTGTAAACTACAGCAAGTACATATAAAAAAATCTGTCCATTCCCAAGGGAGTGGGAAATCAGCCCATTAGTAGTACAGTTCGCAACTGCATACAGGCATTAGAATTGTATTATTACGATGATTTATTATTATTATTATACAATTTAACTTTTTGTTATTTTCAGTATAATAATGTATATTAATTACTATTATAACATTTGTTATAAAACATGATTAGAAATTTCAGGCAATTTCTTTGATATTTCAGTTTATAAACTCTAGAATTTTGTTTTACAGCCTTGTTGTAAGTGAAACTTGCAACAATAAACAGGAAAGGTCTTGAGACATCAAAAGATGTCTTGGTATTTGATTAAATAGAGCTTAAATTTTGTTTACAAGTTTTATATTAAAAAAATGACATTCAAACAGTAAAAAATTTCTAATCGGAACGTATTTTTTAAATCATCATGAATTAATTTTGAATCAGAACCAAGACCTAATCAGCCCGCGATTTTCATAATGAAATGAATAAACCGCCAGAAGTTAGCAGTGATCTTGAAAGATATACTGTATTTTTACAAATCGAAGCAGGATTATATTTCTATCCAATATTAAAATGAAATAAAATTTTAATCGAATAAAACTATCCAGTTTGTAGCCAAACAAGAATTATTATAATCGGAACCTTATTGAGCACGTAAAATGATTTCTACAATTGATTAATTATTTTAAGTTGTGTCCTCAGAAAATAGTTTGGTTAAAAAAAATATTTTTATAAATCAACCAAAATATTTTCAAGTTTGTTTGTATTTTTTCCTAACGACCAAAGTGAAAGAGGATTTTTATGTTTGCGACCCTTTCTCTATATTTCTTCTTATATACTTTTAAATAAAAGCAAAGATTAAATATAAAACAGTATTAAGATTATACAAAGAACCTAATTTAGCGGTTTTGTTTACGTGAGATCCTTTACGAATACTGCATGCGGAGTGAAAATAGAGTGTAGTAATATTCCAATATTTATCATTCTTTTTCGAGTTGTGTTTATTATTTGATGTTTATTGTTTAATTATTTATGATCATGTAATTATATTTAAGTCTCTAATGACTATTATCGTTGATGCTGCTATAAATAAACGATGGAAACAAAAAAAACTTAAAATTTACCGAAGTAGACCTCTCATTTTCTGTTTTAGCCTCCGGAACCTCCGTAAGGTAGTACTTCAGAGGATGAATGAGAATGATATGTATAAGTATAAATAAAATCTTGAACAGTCTCAGTTCGACCATTCCTGAGAAGTGTGGTTAATTGAAACCCAACACCAAAGAACACCAGTATCCACGATCTAGTATTCAAATCCGTACAAATTAACTGCCTTTCTGGCGGGCGGCATATAACTGTGCACCTTGCGTGCGACAGAGATAGATTGATAGGACGGATGGAACAGTTAGATAGTCATTCCTTTACGAAAACATATCGTATAACTCCGTATACTAACATTGCATGCAGTACATTATCAAAGTTGTTCAGGATAGTTAATAGCGCGGTAATCCAGCCGTCAGCACAGCAGTACGCCGCCCGCTATACTGGATTTGAACCTTAGAACTCTCGATTTCGAAATCAGCTGATTTGCTATAACGAGTTCAACCATTAGACCAACCCGGTGGGTTTACCAAGGTAAACCTCTCTTCCGATGTAGACCTCTCTTTTTCTGTTTAGCCTCCAGAACCACCGTAAGGTATTACTTCAGAAGATGATGTGTATGAATGTAAATGAAGTGTAGTCTTGCACAGTCTCAGGTCGACTGCTCCTGATGTGTAAACCTAGATTTACCCTACGTAAGTTACCCTGTAAAACAAAAAATAAAAAATGAGAGTAAATAGATATTCTGTAGAATTTGCTAATAATGTTCCTTACTTTGTTACTTTTTATGCTTCTTTGGTATTATGCTGGCATTTTATAACCTTAACATATAGCACCTTCATGTTACTGTTGCTTAATCAAAGTAAAACGATTCAAAAAAAAATCTAGATTTTTAAAATTCATTAGAGTGATTTAAAAAGATTAGTTAAAAAAAGTATTTAATAGAAATCTAAAAATTAAAAGATTGTAATTATTATTACTGTTCTTAATAATTAAAAAAAAAAAAAAAAAAACAATCTGTTTAAATCGAATATTGAAATCAATGTCAAACGAACTTATTTAATCAAGTGTCTGCATTAATACGTATTTCATTCTATGCTGATTTAAATATCTATATTTCCTATACATGACCTTCTATATACTGCGTATTAATCAAATCTTAACAAAATTCTTTACAAAAATAATACTTATAGTAAATAATAACGTAGGTTTATTAATTAAAACGAGTTCAAGATGTTATTTTTCGAATATTTTAATACAATTAAATATAATTATTATAAAAGTAATTAATTTTTAAATGTATTCTGTATAGTTTTAAAGTTAGGGCGGTTTTGTTTTCTACTTTTTAATTAGTTGATTTGTTGGTAAAAATGGGTGGATACATTTAGATCCTACAACTTAAGGTACTTTCTTTGTGTACACATCCACTCCATTTGATTTAGCATGCGATAAAAACAGTTTAATATCTAATTACTTAGGAGTGGTCGGTTTTATTTATTTATTATTTTTTTTTAAGAAATAACTAAGGTAAGATAAAAGGTTTAGCAATTACTTTAACCTATATATTATTAAATTCGTTAAATGAATTTATGTCGATTTAAAAGTAAGAATAATTGAAAATCTATAAATTTATAATTTTAAGTGATAGTTAAATCAAGAGTATTCCGTTCTGAATAAATTTTTACTTTCCCGTCTAGATAGTGCTATAGCTCTAGAAGGGAAAGTATTGTAATCGGTCCAATTTGGGAATATTCGATTTTCACCGGAACTTGACGTTTTAACACCTAAGGAACCCAAAAAACCAAAAACCGGATGGAAATTTTCCGGATGTTAATGTTTGTATCCCTCTCTATGAATCATGAGACCTTGCAGATGGTGAGGGGGCTTGAGTGCTCAGTGATATAGAGTAGCTAGACCGAAGGTACAACCATATCGAAGTGGTATCTGTTGAGAGCCAGACTAAGGAAAGATTCCTGAAAGAGCGCAGCAACTCTTTCAGTAGCTGTTAAGGGCGTAGGTCAGGAAGACTTAAATCGCCATATCAACATCACTCAAGATTCTGAGTACTGCGTAGCTAAAAGCAATGGAAAATTACAGCTGTTTTTTTTTCCAAGGAAATGTAGCTCTCTGCATTTTCACGTAAAAAAGATAGAGGCGCATTCCTTGGTAAAATATTTCGGAGGTAAACTAGACCCCCGTTCGGATCTGCGGGTGGGGATTGCTAAGGAAGGGGTCCCCAGAAAATTAAAAAATAACTTTCTACGAGTCGGAGCGTGGAATGATAGAAGTGGACTGATAAAAAGGTTGGTACCTTTTTAGACTTCTAGCATTCCAGATAGGTTACAAAATTTAAAGAGGGAAATGGGTAGGTTAAATGTAGATGTAGGAATTACTGAGGTTCGGTGGGAAGAGAAAAACGACTTTTGGTAAGGTGATTTTAGAAAAATTAACTCAGCGTCACAGGGCAGGCAGGAGTAGGATTCGTAATGAACAAGAAGATAGGGAAGAGAGTAGAGAATTTCAAAAAGCATAACGCATAACGATAAAAATCATTGCATAAATTAATTTTTTTATGCATGGCCCGTTGTTATTAATATATAAATTATTTATATAATAGTTTCCACTTTCCAACAATCTTTAATAGTAATTAATTATACTAAATTAATTATACAAAATTGAATGTTATAAAAGTATAAATATAACAATTAATCGTCAAAAGGTTAAATAAAGTTAACGTTTCCGTCGTGTCAGTATAAAGGTCTCAATTGTTATGTTTATACGTATGAAGCAGTATTACCAACCTAAGAATCAAAATTATAATTTAATATTTGTTTGAATAGTACATCATTTTCAAATTTCGTTTGTTTATTTATCAAACTTTTATTATTTATGAATACATAATATTTTTCTACAATATTTGTTTTATGAAAGTTATTGGAATATTCAAGGATATTAATAAAATTACCTGGATTGTAATTATGTTTATTTTCTGAGATATGCCTAGCAAAATTGGATCGTTCTTTATTTCCTTTATTTGTACAATTAATGTGTTCATAAATTCTAATCGAAAAAGATCGGTTAGTCATCCTGATATATTCCAGATCGTAAATGCGCATTTTAAACTATATACTCCATGTTTATCTAAATTAAATTTATTATTATGTTTTATTATTCTAGTTGGATCTTTGTTATTTACGTATATATTTAATTATTTTATTATTCATTGTGTATGCAGTTTTTAATTCAAAAGATTTAAATATTTATTGAATTTTTTGTAATTTATATTGTTTTCAGATTTAGCATATCTGTATCCGTTATTATTTGTTAGTTTTTATATTATCTTTTATATATATATATATTTTTTTTTATTTTGGTATATAATTTATTTATTAGGTTTTCATTGTATCCATTAGCTATATATTTGATATTATATAATTCAATGTTAAATTTTATATTGTTATATTTTAAATATTTTATAGCTCTATATATTAACGAATTAAACGCCGGAAATTTTTGATTCCATTGATGAATTATGGTGTCCTGTGTAGTGGGTTCCTTTATATGTCGATATCAAATTTATTATTATTATAATTTCTATATCCAAAAATTTGTCTGTACTTAGCCATTGCCTGCAAATATTCAATTCTCTTCCACCTGATATCGGATTTTTCAGTTAAAAGTTTTCTGTTGTTTTCAGTTTTACGTCTTTGAAACCTAACTCTTTCAAAATAACAGCTAGAGTTGAATCACTGCTTTTAAAATCAATATATGACTGAAGTTCTTGCTTTATTTTTATTTAAAGTAGATAATTCATTCTTCTTTGAATGAAATTCATCAACAATTCTTTTAATTACACCTAAATCAAAACTGTACAGTCCAGTGACAGGTTTCTAACGTCGTTTATACTTTTTCGTCGTGCTGAAAGAACACGATTGGAATGTCGATTGAAGAATCATGTCTTTTTTTTCTCTTCTGTGTTTTTGAACCTGTGTTCTTGATATCCCACAAGCAGCAGCAGTTCTTTCTTCGCATTTTTGAATGTCAGTTATATGTTTGTCGTCAGTTAATTTATCTACTTGTTGAGCTTCTTTTTTCATAAAATCATGAACATTATTGATAATTTCTCGTGCGGATTTAAATTCTGTTATAACAAACCGCACTAATAACACACGAACAAAAATTAAGCAAAAAATAATATATTACAAAAAACAATGAGTAATTATAAAATTATATGACCGCAGAAAAACGCTATCCGTATACCTTCACTGAATACGTTATAAACTGGACTAAAGTTTATTTCTTTATACACACATTGTGTACTACGAATGACGGATCTAAATATAATCCTGACGAAAGACATCATTTCTAACTGCATGTATAAATTTTTACAGGCCTTTACATAATACCAATTAGGGTAGTCATTGTTTAAGGAATTGTTATTGTTTACAAGATTCAGTCGTTAAGCATTATTATACATGTAATCAACTCATGTGGAAAGAAATGAATACGCAACATAAATGTATTGTTTGGGCGCCTGTATTGTTTGTCAGTCGAAAAATGAAATAAATATAATAATTACGCGCAAAAATAATGTTTTGGAAAACAATAATATAATGAGATGTCAGCACTTGACGTCAGAAGCTCGTAGATTCGCTGGGGCAACTATATGTTATTCGACTAAATTGAGATTTTTGCAAACGAGGTTCAAGTTAAGTTTACGAAGCGTTAACACAACCAAACAAAATATATATAGTTATTGAACGAAGAGCGGAATAAGGAAGAGCTGCTTTTCCATTACCGCCTGTCAAAATTAGTTTATTCTACAAGCTTTTATCGTCCGTTTAAACATTATTTTAAATATAAGACTAAGTTCACTCTTTAAATCTTAAATATATTTTTTTTAAAAGGCTTCCACATTATCTGCGCTGTAAGCATACGTAAATTACAAACTTAAATACAAATCACAAATTTATTTGATATAATTAAACGCTTAAATTTTCAATTTAGTTTGCTTAGTATAAAAATGATTACAATTTTTTATGCTTTAATATAACCAAGCCGTACTGGGAATTACATTTTTTATTCTTCACACAGTTAAGATTTTCTCCAAATGATGACCTTTGTTAAAGCAACTACAACATGTAGCATTAAAAAAAAATAATATTAGTAAGACAGTTTACAGTACTTATATAATATTAATGCTTGATTACTTCACTGAATCCAGTTTTTATCACCGTCATCGCATTAGAAGGACCATCACTGAATTATAGATCTAATGAACATCTTGCTAAAAGTGGAGGCACCTTTTCTTGGCATTCAAAAAAAAGATTTTAACCTACTAATTATTAGCACAATTAGGTGTTTTTTTTTAACAAATATTTTTTTTTTAATTCTTTGCATAACCTGCTTTAAAGTATTTTTTATAGTATCAGAAATTTTACGTGTACAGTTAACATCCCAATGACGAATGACGAACATACCTCCTAGCACAGACGAATTATCTCATAATTAAATTTCTCCATCTCATCATGTTTGGATATCGACAAATTGCTGTGTAACTTATCTAATAATTTTTAAGATTTCATGTCAGGACGTGACCAACCGGAATATCTATTTCTTTTTTTATTCCACATAATACCTTTCGGTTCAGGTGTCTATGAATCTTATAATAGAACGATTTTCATAGGTCGTGTGGTCAGCCTGAGTAAATGTATTCATGAACGTTTGGTTAAAAGCATTAAAAAATGTACAGTGTACACCTATGTATCACGTGCACCCGGGTTCGAAAGATTGAAAAAAAGTATAAATATGGTTACCTTTTTGCATTTTATTAACAAAATCACCATGGACGATTGAACGAATAACAGTATTTAGTATCTCCACAATATCAGTAAATTAGTCTATATTTAATTAAAAGCATAAAAATTATAGCAAGTCATTTATCGTAATTACTGTCATCCGTGGTCAAGTATCCATCATCCGTAGAATTGCAATTATTTTCGTAATCGCTTAATCACAAATAGTCGTTCCCACTTCCATTGACAGCGTTCGAAATACATTTCTTGAACGATCTTTTTAATCAAATCATCGATATTTCTGAACGAGCCGCAATAATCGTGTAGTGTTTACGGAATTTGATTTTAAATGGTCAGTTGCTGATAATATACTGAGAAAGAAGGAGCAGGAAGCCAGAATGGTTAAGAGAATAGGGATCAGCACTACGAGAGCATATATTGAGAAGTCAGAAATCCTAGAAAAAATCACCGCTGCGATGCAGATGTGACTGGAGAGGGAAGTGGGGAAGGACAGCCTCCTGCGGAGCCGTCGCCCGTCCACGCTTGCGCGGTTGGGCGGCGGTGATGATGCACGGGAACTCTGGATCCCCTGAACTCGAGGCAAATCCCGAGGCCGTGCAATGCTTAATCGTAGGTCCGGTCCCGGAAGGAGGAGATGATGAGGTGGTCAGGTTTAGTCAGTAGAGCGCAGGCACACATACGCATTTTAATAACACCTTTCAGAACCTGTTGCGAGTCCCATACCCCCTCGGAAGAGTACGTAAATCGTATTTCCCCACCTCATCAATACCAAAAAAAAAAAAAGTTTATGCAGATATCTAGAGGTTATAGAATAAATATTATTCCACCAGGAATAATAATAAATCGATCACACTTTCCAACAACCAGTCTTCGCTTTACATCATCGGTCGTTTGACCCCTAAAACAGCCCGTTACAAGTACAGGTTTTCTTGATTAAGGTTTTCTTACCAAAATGTCTGATCGACACTTCCAGACCCATTTAATCTAGTACAGTACTTTCATTTATTCATCCTTTCATTTTCTTGTGTTCATATGACAATATCAGGTAGAAATTTTTCATTTTTCTTTGCGAAAATTACATGCGTATGCATCACCGAGCATAGTTGTTTTTTTAAACGACAGTTCGTATCTAAACACTCTTTACACATACGTTTTCAATTGTTATTAATGCACTTTGAAAAACACCGGTATTCAACGGGGTGTTTTTTGAGGGGTATGACTGTTCCTTTTTCGTAAATTTATATAACATATCTTTGAATCTTTGTCAGTTTATCTACTGTCCTATGTCATACTTCTTCAAAAAGAAAAATTAATTAAGACTAACTCTAAATTTATCCGTACCTATATTTAATTCATAGGCAATTTCTAGAGCTTTCATCTGACACATTTCTGTAGAAATCGCTTATCCAAACCGACATACACATCATATATGCCCTGCAAGTTTTTTTTTCTATTTCTGGATATTTCGCGTTTTTACACTGAAATATACTCTAATTGTTATTGGACTCAACCGTATCAAATTTTCTGCCTGTAGCATTATTTCCATGCTACTTTGCTTAAACAATAATGCGTAACTTTCTGCAACACTGAATGAATGAAGTCTTTCTTTTCACTCATTCTGTAGTTCTACTGTACACAAAACTTTCACGTGCTCAACAGTCTTTGTCACAATCAAAACTGATCATAAAACGACTTCAAAATGATCGAATGCTGGCTTTAAGCAGTATTTGGGTTAAAATTAATACTGGGAAACAGAATTAGTGATATTTTAGATTAGCTGATGCTAAAATAGACACGTTATTTATATATTTACAGTAGGTTTGAATAATATCAGAATTTCAGTCGTTTTATAAAATTTATCAGTCCAGATGACTGCTTTTTACACAACCGCCTAAATCAATTTCTCTCCATATTTAGTTATTTATATATTGTATTTTTTCTGCTTTGTTAACTGTGTTTATATTTCAAAGGTCATTTAATAATAATTTTAGTTTGTGGAAGGAAGAATATTTTTGTATTCAACATTTTGTATTGTTATTTACTATACGTTTTCTACCGTTTCACTAGTTTTAATGGTTAATAAATTAGTTTTGATGTTAAAATAAAAAGATCAAAAATGTTTCCTTTAAAAGCTAAATTAAAAATACTATTGAATCATTCAAGGACCCCGCTTTGTTATCCGTTCCATCCCTGGGTTAGTATTTAAAATCACTCCCGATCAACTGTAATACAGCTAAAGCTGTGATTTCAAGTGATTTAGGTTTAAGTCTAATGAAGCTTAGATTATCTATTTTATCTTTCATTTCTAGGTACCCATAAAATGATTTGCCAGAATTCCATCCTGGGAATTGTAATACTGTTGTTCTATTATTTTTTTTAATTCTTTAAATTATTAAAAGATGTTTTGTTTCATCCATAAACCTTATTAACCTTATGCACCCTGTATAATTCTTAAGTCAACAGATTAGGAGATGAACCAATCCGTTGTAATCCCTACTGTTTCTTTAATTGCTATGCTGAGATATAGTGTAATACATTTTAAAATATAAAACTTTTTCCAAAACGTAAAATTTAATTTTAAAATTATTAATAAATAAAAAGTTAATCTTAATGAAAAAATGTAGTGGTTGATGTCAATTATAAAATTATTTTAATAACCATTTAGCTAAATAATAAGTTGGAGTTCAAAGCATTTGATTGCACTTCACTATTCTACCTTGTTTACATATTTTTGGGAGGCATCATATTTTTAGCATGATTGTATTAGAAACAAATAGTCTGATTTCTTCTTGGAAGTCAACAAATTACTGCAGCTGCTAACAACCTAGTTCTCAAATAAAAACAGTAAAAATATTCTTATTTTATAAAAAGGCTCCTTAAAAAAGTCAGAACGAGTTTTTAAGATACAAGATTCTGGGGCTTCCATAAGTATGAATCGTAGATTCCGATATCTAGAAAATTTAATAAATGTGTTAACTTATCTTTAATTCTATATTTTTAAATGTATCAAATATGCTAATAATAATAACAGGTCACTCATTCTTAGAAAAAAAAATCCACCCGTAACAGACCAGACAATGGAACTGTTTTCGTAAAATTCAACATAATATTTCGGCTTACAAGAAAGGACCTCGGTTATACTTCCGTTGCTATTTCTAATAAATTATCGTAAAATCTGAAAAAATCTTCCCATCAATTTATTCAAAATACAATTAAAGCATCTTCTTTTACCGAAACAATATTACTTTATCAATGAATTTTAGGTTTTACTAATAATAATAATAATACTTAATTGCGGATCCAGCTCCGGGAGAGGGTTAAAACATAGATGTAAGTAAAAAATTTAAAACAAAAAATAATTTTCAAAAACCCGAAATTAAGACAATAAAAAATCGTAGTTGTACTGAAAGTGTTTAAATAGTGCGAAAGGCCTACAGAATTTCTCAAGAAAGAATTTAGTAAAAGTTGAAAAAATTTAAGAAAAATCTACTCCCCAAAACTCTAACATAATATTTGTATATACGAAATCAGAAGAATTTATCAAACTTTTGAAAAAATAAACAATACAGTGAAAAAATAAATAAAATCCAATTTTATCGTTACTTAAATAGAAGGAATGAAGCTAGATTTACAAAACAAATAGTTAACGTGTTTAGAAAAAAATGAAAACCAAAATAAGCTGGTTCAAAGAAATTGAAAACATGTTTTATTATTAAATATTCCAAAGAAATTTTCAACAGAGAATCTTTCAAAGAACTAGTAGAAAATCTAAATTTCCAGAGAAACAGAAAAGGAAACACAGTAGATGGACCGAAAAAAGAAGGGAGAATTTAAAGGAAAGAATAAAAAAAGTTTTCAAAAGAAAGAAATCAGGTCTCTGCAAGCATCCTTAGGAGGTCCGGTCTCAAAAGGCCTGATTTTTCCGCATTTCGTTGAATGATTAAAAAATATGTAGACGCTATTTTCAATAGCATCTTCTGAATTGTGAATTATTTTGTAGTAATTTTTTATATTTAATGTATTTACCTTAAAAATTATTTAATGTGTGCGTTTTTAAATAATTAACAGGGACTTTAATCACGTCTATATTTTATTTTTATAATTTATATTTTATCTTAAATAACGGTGATCTGTGTAATGTATTAGGTACCGGTCTGAAAAAAATAATGTATTTTAACATACTGTTTAGTCTCTCATATTTAGAATCTTTTTTCTGTTTAGCCTCCGAAACCAACATTTTAAGAACCTAGTTATTTTAATTAATACTATCTAAAATCACATCAGTAGCAGTTTTATCAGCCATTAAATAAAATATAAAAATGAAAAAGATAAATATACATTTTCTTTTGTTAATCTCCTTGTTACAATTCGGTACATTACTATTTATAACCAAATACTATTGTATTATGCTTTTTTTTACAGAGTTAATGTTGAGCGAGAATAAAAAAATTAACAATAAAAACATTTAAATGATTTGGTACGTTATAAATGAATTCGTAGTTAAATAAGTAGAACTGAGTACAAAATGATAATGTCTGTTTAGACAATCCATGTCGAAAGAGAATAGTTTAAAAATAATGTAAATTATTTAAACTTCTAACGGTAACGATTGGGCGCTAAGGTTCATTTCCAGCTCCTTACAAAGAGTAGGTATGGAAAAGTAGTAACAGAAAAATAGACAGAGTTTTAGAAAAATAAGAATGGAAAATACTAAAAACAATAGAGTAAAATAATAATGGGTAGCACCCCGATAAGGCTACTGAAAAATGATATAGCTATTCTGTGTTTATAAGTGTACCAGCTAAACACTCATTTCTACCGGAAAAGAATCGGTAAAAATTGAGGAGAAGATATATGATTTAATCAATTATTTTAAACAAAATATTATTAAGATACAAGGAAAATAAAGTAACTTTATAATTTATATTTTAAATTCACTGCATTTAGTATTAATTAAAATAGTAATAATAACCCTTGAGTATCAAGCGAGGAATTTATTGCAAGGAAATTTCATTTTGCGGTTTAGAAGCACAAGCCTAGACCAAACAGGATTGAAAGAACAGTTTACCGTAGAATATGATATAATTTAATTAATACGGGTATAACGTAATTTAATATAACTTAACGGGTAATCGTGTAATATTGTGAATATGTTTATTATAGAAGCTTGGATGTCTACATAACCGCAACATAATTTTATATTTATGGTAATATTGCAAAGGAAATGTTGGTGTAATGTAAGTAAAAATAATTTTTTAGAATATTCTTTTATTTTATTTATTACCTTAAAAAATGTCGATATCCATGGCGGAGTGGTATCGTCTTGACCTTTCATCCGGGAGTCCCGGGTTCGATTCCTGGTCAGACATTTTTCATGCGTTATAAAATTATATTTCCATATTCTCTCATACAATATTCAAACAATCTGTGGTGAATTAATAAATTAATTCATAAAGCAAAATTAAACAAGAAAAATATTATTAAAATAATTAAATTACTTGTATAATAATACAAATTTTTTATTATAATACAATAATATACAATTTTTTGTTAATAAACAATGTATTTGGAAACAGGTATTGTTTCACATGTGACTGCGGTTGTCGTTAGCTAGTATGGTGAGTGTTCCTCTCGCTTCCGGCAGATGGCGCGGTCACTGGTACACAGCTGACTGTTAAAAAACTGTTTTCTCGCGGTCGCGGGTATGTGACTGATGCGAAAAATAGATAAAAAAAATCTTTGATGCGGATTATATATCGTGCTAAAATTTGAGCTCAATCGGTGCAATACATTTTGAGTATTTGAAGCGTACATAAACGAACTTAACATTTTTGTATATAAAGATTTGTGGGCTGCGAAAAAAAGCCCTTAAGTCGTGCGAAAAATACATAATTTTAAATGCTTACAAAAGCAGAGTAATGCTTACAAATTACAGAATAATCAAACGGCGTTGATTTCAGATGTTAATAAACTGCTAACGTAAGCAGAAGTTTTACTGCTTCAGTGTACAACGTGATTCTCGAGTATGAATCTACTAATGAATTACGGTCTCCAAAGAAAACAAAACCCCGCAGGTCAATTGAGAAAAAGGTGAGATTTTGATAAAAAGCGATTCGTAAAAAAATTACACGAATTTGAATTATTTAGAAATAGTTTAGCGGTGTATTAGGTCCTTTGGAAGAGAATTCGGTTATTGTCTTCGACAACGCTTCTTATTACTAAACAAAAAGAATTCCAGCCGTGTTATAGAAAAAAACAATGATATCAAAATGTGGCTTAGTTCAAAAGGAATAATTTATGAAGAGGTTTAAGTTAATGTTCAATCATTGCAAAGGGTTTCGCGTATTAAAAGTAATTATAGTCCGTATAAAATTAGTTTGACACACAACGCCATATTCGTAAGTCGTGGTTTTATTCGGCTCCTAACGAATGTGTTTGCCGGCCTCCGTGGCGCGAGTGGTAACGTCTCGGACTTTAATCCGGTGGTTCCGAGTTGGAATCCCGGTCAGGCATGGCATTTTCATACGCTATAAATCATTCATATCGTCATCTGAAGCAATGCATAACGGTGGTTTCGGAGGTTAGAAAAACAAAAAAAAACGAATACTTAGTTGTGTGGTTTCAGTGTTACTATTTGTGAATTTTGTTCTTTACTTTTACATAGCAAAGAACGCTAAATGACCAAAAAACGATTGTTTGGTCATATATATGTAAAAAAATAACCTAACAAAGGATTTTTTGGTCATTATGTAGGGATATTATTTTCTGTGTATTTGGTTATTTCGACTTTTATTGTTTGCATAGTCTTAAGTCTATCTGGGCTATAAGAAAGTTGGGTGTTTTAATTTATTTACTTAAGTCATCCTTCTTGGTGGCTTTTTTTTTTGTTTTGGTGTTTTTTTGTTTTTTTTTAATAAAATACAGATGTTTTAACTGTTAAATATAATTCAAAGATATTAGTTACTTAATGAGTTGTGATTTTGTTTACATTGGCAACGGCCATACGGGCTCTTTGTGATTGGTCGTTGTCTTTGACAGTGGTCATCTTGCATTGATCTGATTGGTTTTCCTTTGTTTACATTTCCATCTGATTTATTAGCCTCTCATTTATTAAAAAACTGTTTTCTCGCGGTCGCGGGTATGTGACTGATACGAAAAATAGATGCAAACAATCTTTGATGCGGGTTATATATCGTGCTAAAATTTGAGCTCAATCGGTGCAGAAATTTTTGAGTTTTTGAAGCGTACACAAACGAACTTAACATTTTTATATATAAAGATTGAAGTTAAAATTGTTACGTTCATAACATTCGATTGTTAATTAATAAAATAAATTATACGTTAATAGAAAGGTAACGTCATGTCCGTAAGATTTTTAGACCTAAACGATCGTAAATATCTTACGGGACATGACATTACATTTTTATAAACTTTTATTATATATAAAAGTTTCATTTAATAAATTGGTTCATTCTATCGAAAGTAATAACATTTTTTTTTGTAAACGCTTGGACAAATCAAAGTCGCTAAACTTACTTTGAGTAAACTAGTCACGGGGAAACTAGTGGCATTCGGATAATATGTTTTTAGTTTTTTAGGGTATTTATATACGCGATATATTAATTACACGTATTGTTTTTACAGTACGCAATTTCGATTGGTGAAGTTGTTTAAGGGGTTGTTTAACATAACTGAAAAAAATTGCGCACATTTTAAATACTTATTAAAGTATTTAAACATTTTTCTACTTAATCCCAAACGGAAGTCTCAGATTTTCAATCTCTTTCTTTGCAGTTAATTTTAGTGAAGTATTTAAATAACATTTCTATGATAGGAATTCGGATTAACACTTGGCTTTTTCGCTATTAAATTAATTATTAATACAATTATTTGTAAAAGTGCCGTAATCGTAATAACGGATTATACGACACAAATACAAATCATATCATAAAAATTGCTATATCTAAGCTAAAGAATAACATTCATTTCAGACATACTAAGAAAAATCAGGGGTGAAATGGTTTTCAGTGAGTTGAATTCATTATTGTTAATCATCGTGCCAAGCCTAAAATCGTATGTGATATTTAGCCGTACAATTTTATACTATAAGATCAAATTATATTTTTTAAGCATGAAAATCAATCATTTTTATATAACTACATTTTTTTATTTATTATTAAAACAAAAGCGAAATAACTTTTTTTTTCTTCTCCTCCCCCGAGCCGGATCAACGTGAAGCATCCACACAGCCCGGAGGAGTGTCCATTACTCTAACGAGCCTACCCGCCTACCGGCGAAGAAACTTACTTTATATGTAGTTAACCTGTTTAAAATATATATAATATTAAAAAGAAATTAAAATTACAGATGTAAATCCTTATTAAAGAATTACAAATTATATAATTTATATTCTATATAAATTAGAAACTAAAACAGCCAACTAAATCATTACTAGAAAGAAGGTTGAAGCAGACACTAGAACTTGATGTTTCCTTATTAAGCATTGCACTCGTCTGGTTGTTATCGTATAATTCTCTTTTACTTTGTCATTTAAAACAGGAAACATAAACTCTATAAAATGTATCTACAGGGTAAATAAATGTAAAACAGTTAAAGACAAACTACTAAGATATTGTAATCTATGTTTTTTTTTACAATATTTCTTGACAACTAATGTTTATTTCCATGAGTAATTAGTTAAGTGGGATAATTTAATGACAATTTAAAAGTAGATTAATTTTTTTACAAGATATAAAATGGATTAAATGATTACAAAGTGGTTAATTATAACTAAATTGATTTAAATGAATATATAAAAAATAATAATAATTATTGGTCCATAAGTCACGACGAGGATTAAATAAAATATCCTTTTTGGTTTATTAATTATTATTTTTTATCTTTTTTCAATAAAATTAAAGATTGGAAAATTTGTTTTTATCGTCTGTGGAATTTCACATCCTTTAGATGATATCCATTACTAGCCTTGCAAAGACGACCTCTTTTTACGGTATTTTCCATAAGAGCCGTATGGTCGGTGGTTGGGGAGAGTGGCGGTCAGTTATTTACAGATCTCCTCGTAATTAATCGCTCCACAAAAATATTTCTTAGAAATCAAAATGCAGCTTCAACAGTACGGCATATACCATCTTGCTGAAACAATATTTCAGGTTTATTTTCCACAAAAGGGCGTACAACATTTCCCATCATGTCCCAATATCGTCGGTCAACTATCTTACTTCACCATTCGCATCTTCGAAATAACATCAATTAATTTCTGCTGAAGCAACTTCTCACCAAACCACGCACTTAACAGAGTGCAATTCATGTTGTTGATTACGAATTTGAGAGTTCTAAGGTTCAAATCCTGCTAAATGCAATTAATTTTATACGGATTTGAAAGTATTCAAATCCGAACACCAGTATTTACAATCTAGTAAGATTGTAGATACTGGTGTTCTTTGGTGGTTGGTTTCAATTAACCACACACCTCAGGAATGGTCAACCTGAAATTGTTTAAGAGTACTACTCTTCATATACACTCATACATATCATTCTCGTTCATCCTCTGAAGTAATACCTTACAGTGGTACCGGAGGCTAAACAGAAAAAAAGTAATTCCTGTTGTGTTACTTTTATATGGATTTGTATACTGCATCGTGGACACCGGTGTTCTTTGGTGATTGGGATTCAATTAACTACACATCTCAGGAATGGTTGACCTGAGACTGTACAAGACTAAACTTCATTTACATTCATACATTGATCCTGTAAAGTAATACCTTACGGTAGTTCCGGAGGCTAAACAGAAAAAAGAGAGAATTTATGTTATGTTGGTATAAACTCGTGGATTTTCGTTGCTCCAAATTCTGTGGTTCTGTTGACAAATTTTTTCAGATGAAAATGCGCTTCATCAAGAGATGATCAGATTGTGAATAAATTCTTATTCTTTCTTAGGCAATTGTTGAAATCGGATTACATAGTCTATTTTTCGCTGATAATCGGCAGGTGTAAGTGTCTGTACAGATCGCATTTTGTATGGAAAAGATGCAAACCGTGTAAAATGCACTGCAGTGACGTGCAAACTACACCGAATTGAGCAGAAGATCATCTTTGAATTGACGTTTTCGGTGCCTTTTCGATATTTTCTTGCAAATGTAGAATTTTTGTATTTTTCCTAGCTGAATGTGATCTACCAGCACGTGGAAGATCACTTTCAGCACCTGATGTCGAAAACGTCGGACAAGATAACGAATCATTGTTTCTGAATGTCCTTTTCTTATTCTGAAATGGTGACGGTATGTACGTTGCATCTCAATTATTAAATGATGGTTTTCAAAATAGAATTAAATTTTTTTCATTCGTGCGGTTGTAAATTTCTTCAAAAAATTTCCCTGCTAGAGACTGCATTTCAAAAGAGAAAAGAAAATTATAAACGAAAACTTATTAGATGTGTAAACACCGTAATAACTATGAGCAATATGTAAAACACAATGCGATTTTAAAATTACGCACTCCATCTAATTTTATATGCTAATATCATGGAATTGGTATTTTTTAAAATAGACTGGAAATTCTACTTTTATTGTAAAAGATGTTGAAAGTGCTCACAGTATACCTGAACGGGTTTTTTATTATTTAGGGTACAAAAATTCGTAAATGGAGTTTTGAATATTTATTATTCAATTTAGCAACTGCATAGAGGGTTGAAGGTTATTTGAGGAGAAAAGGAGTTTTTTAAAACCATACAAATCAAATTCTCAGAAAGATAGTTTTGAAAATGAAAGGAATGAAAAATTCCAAGAAACTAGTCAATCCCCAAAAAGGTTGAGTTTGCAGTGTAACTATGTAATAAAGTCAATAATTTATTGATAATTCTGAGATACCAATGACTATAAACAAATTAGTAAGTCCAATATTTTTTCTACAAGTCTTGGTGCGCCAAACCCAGATTTTTTTTACTGAATGAAGTAATTGCTCGTGAAATATATGCGGGTTTTCAGTAATCATATTTTGCTAATTTGATTCTTTGTAATTTCTAATATGGATCTAAAACAGTTTGTCGTTTTCTAAACATTAATATGTATGTAACATATTTATTTTACGCTATCTAGAAAGTCTACGGAATATTTTTTAAAGAGATCGTACTTGCAAATTGCAGACTGCGACAAACGTTCATCAAACAAAATTCTTCTACGGGGTAATAGTTTCTTTCTTCCGAAAATAAGGTATTTAAGGAAGATGATGGAGTTTATTTAAAACTTCAAGATATAAACATAAAAAATGTCTTTTCAAAAGTTCGTGTACGACTAGAATACAAGATAATCTTGCACTGTGTAAAAAACATTTCTGCATGTTACATACATAATAGCGGAGTTGTCTAAAAAACTTTTTCTCGTCATTTGAACAAGATTGTTATACTCAAAGAAAAAATTTCCGGTCAAAAAAAAATTATTCAGAAGTAATTTAAAGTGTTAATACTGGGTTGTATAACTTTTCTAATACCCATTATTAATTAACTGATTTACTAAGTGCTAAGAATGAAAGAGCTCTTTATGAACTTAATTGTCGACTGGCCTTCACTATTCTCATGAATAATTCATGAATACTCCAGATTTTAAAGATCAGAAGTTGCTAATAAATAGGCGGTTTACTTTAAAGTTTATCCTGAATATCCTGTATCTTTCGAGTTGAAATTAAATAAATTATAAAACAGTCCCAAGTCAGTTTTTAATTTTTTTTTTTGTATATTAAAATATATAAATAGAAAATATTTATATACTTCGTAAATCTACACTAGATAAAACGATTTTTAAAACTGCTTCTTTCATTTAACGATTTTTTATTAAGAAAAAAATCATCAGAATCCGTTTTCAAGAAAAATAACAATCTTATTACTGTTTCTCGAAATACCAAATCTTCATGAGTTTGAGTTTCTTTAAGCTGGGTTACAAAGAGACAATTGCAGAAAATAAAAATTAGGTGGCGTCTATATTTTAATTTGAATCACATACGTTATGTTTATGAGGTTCCTGTTGCAAGAAATGAAATTAAATGGTTGGTATCATTTACTTATAAATGAATAAGACTAAAGCTCGTTCCATCGTATACAACTTAATGTTTATTAATAACCGTGACGCAACATATCAGCATATCCGAACGAACTTTTTATTATTTTATTCGATTTTAAATCTAGCTATTAAAACATCAATATATCCGTTTGTATTTATAAAATTACAGGAATTATATGGGAAAAAGAAATCACGGCTAGGACAAAAGCAGTAAATTAGTGCATATATATAGATTACATAGAGTCCTAAAGACAAAATTGCTGTCTTTTACCAGAAAGCTGCAGTTGCAACAAATGATCATTAAACTTATTTTACTGTAAGAGGCCAAAACGCTCTTGACCAGAAAGATGGAAACAAGATTGATGGCTTTTGAAAGGAAGGTGCTCAGGAAGCTATTTGACTCGGTCAAGGAAGGAGATGCCTGGTAAATTAGGAAGAATCGAGAATTAAACGACATTTGAGATGGATTTGGACATATTGTGAGAAGGGATGATGAAGAGAATATTAAGAGGGTGATGTCGTGCGGAGTTAATGCGTCTAGACCATTGGGAAGATCCAGGAAAAGATGGTCCGATGATGTTAGGCCGCTTGGGGCGTAGGGAGAAGCCTTTCCAGGACGGGGTGGAGACAGCTGACGCGTGAGGCTATGAATCGACTACGGTCGTGCGGCCGTGTTACTTACTTACTAATTAATTTGTATAATTAAAAGAGAAAAATATGAGACTACGACAAAAAAAAAAAAAGAAGGTGATTGATTTCATATGAAAAGTATTTGTAATTATATATATAAGTAAAATATTTTTAACAAATCGCTTTTAAATTGCGTGATAATTTTGCATCAAGTAAATTTTCTGAGCAAATTAAACTGTTCCTTTATTAGTGGAATTACCTGAGTTATTTAACGCTTTAGAAAGTGAGTCGTTAAAATTTGTTTAAAATGCTTTTAACGATTATCACATGATTTATGTTTAACGCTTAATTAAGCGATTATGATGTTTTATCAAGATCATCAACGAATGTAAGAATTGTTAAGTAATAAATTACAAATTATTTTTTTATTTTTTTAAATTTATATATACCATTATATAATCACACATTTAGTTCAATGACGGCATTTCTATATAAAAATTAAAAGTTTTATGATTTATTAAAAAAAGGAAAAATTTTTAGAACTCATACTACATTAATTTTATTTTATCACGGTTTTTAATAAGGAAGGTGTTGTCATCATTCTAAATTATAGAACTGGAGGGTGAACAAATGAATTAATAAAACACTGAATGATTGCGAATTTATTAGAATATATCACATGTAGAGGAGGGATCTTGTGGAAAGAGAGAAGTGGTTGGTCCGTCCAATTTACTTTTTCCGTGAATGTAGAGTACTTTTTTCAACCTGAATATTTAAAAATTAAATTTTAATGAGGAGCAGATCCTAAACGTGCCAATATTTTACGCTAAAAACACATACGTCCAACCATGTATATACATAATGATGTACTGCTTTAGCAATTTCATTCTTTCTGTAAAGTATTTTTTAAATAATTTTTATATGGAACACTACGGTTTTATAAAATTACGTAATTTTAATGCTGAAAAATAGTCTAAATAAATTTAGAAATACAGGTGACCATAAATTAATCAGCCCGTTTTAAATGTTAATAAAAAAATAACAAAACAATCTCCTTACGTGCATGTTTTATTGTTGAGCAAGGATTTCAAACAACTTTTTTCTATAACACTTATTAACTTCAAACAAGTTCCACATGAGCAACTTATGTGGCGCATAAAATGTATAGATGGTATTCAATTTCACGCCTTAAATAAGGAAGAATATCTGGGATTATACCATTAATTACACCGTTTTAGTTCATTTATGTTGACAACCTTCCTTGCGTACACCATGTCCCTGACAAACCCTAAAAAAATAAATCGAGTAGCGTAACGACTTGGGATCGAGATGGCTAAGGAACCGGTATATCTCGACTAATCCAACATTGAAGAAATTGTTCATGTACTAAACCCCAGTGTGGTGACGCGCCATCTTGTTAGGTTACCGATGTTCAATTTGTGGTACTACATAATTCTTTCTTTTTCCTGTTCAGGTATTACTTCAGGGGATGATATGTATGAGTGTAAATGAAGTGTAGTCTTGTGTAGTCTCAGTTCGACCATTCCTAAGACGTGTGGTTAATTAAGCCCAACCACCAAAAAACACCGGTATCCACGATCTAGTATTAAATCAGTGTAAAGTAGCTGTCCTTACTAGGACTTGAACGCTGAAACTCTCGACTTCCAAATCAGTTGATTTTGGAAGACGCGTTCACCACTAGACCGACCCGGTGGGTTACTACGTAATCCTGTAACATATCTAGATAACTAGAGCTAGTAGCTGGCGAACAAGAATGGTTCAATCATTTCACGAGCAGTCACCTCACGCCAAATGTTAATTTTCGGGATATCACACTGTGATTGTCGAAAGGCATGAGGGTTCTCGCTACCCCAAATCCGGCAATTATGACGTGACTAGAAACATGGAAAGTAACTTCGTCAGAGAAGATTTTAGAGTCAGAGAAGACTTTTTTTAAAACGCATTATCTTCTTTCACTTTTCCAAGAATGTCCACGGTAAGACTACAACGGCATGAATTATCCTCATCTTCAATCGCATAAACCAACTAAAGTTTGTGTGAATGAATTTTTAGGGCTTTTATAGAACCTCTAATAGTGCCCGCAATTCACAATTGTTGATTGCGGTATTAACGGTTCTAAACTCGCATAACGAGTCGATTTATCCATGCTTCAATGAAAAGTTTTTTTTTAAACGAACAGTAATAACAGATCCGCTTTCATGAAACCATAGTACGCAGATTGCTTTCTCTACAGTAGCAGTTGCTTAACTGACGATCCCCTCTGTCGTTACATCGCGCGGTGTGTTCATTCAATGTCATCAGTAATCTAGTACCTACAATAATATTTGAAACAAATCAACACGCGTTACATTGCTTTGTTCATTTTATATCAACCCCTAAAATGCGCTGAATAATTTATGTTTTCCTGTACAGAAATTCATTTATTATAAAATATAGCTAAGTAACCTGTTAAAATAGTTAAGCTACAACTTACCATTATACTTATAATTTAAAATACAGGAATTTCTTTTTTTCTATTATTTTTTTAATTATTCTTAAATTATTATTTTACCTTTTTGGAAAAATAAAAAATTGAATTCAATCATTTAGAAGCTTTCAAAATAATTTCCTTTGGATGGATATTTATAGACATATAACAAAAAAATGGTTTCCAGTTTTTACTTTAAAAAGATAATTTAAAGAAATATATTTAAAAAAACGTCTAAAAAAACTTTAAAAAGATATTAAATTAACTGTTTAATCAACCATACTGCACTAACCACAACAACTTTACTACGTTTGTAATTATACTGCTGAAGCGAGACAATAAACTTACCAAGTTTCATAACTCTTTCTAAACGTTGGAAAGAATTCTTTAATTGCCAAATGATATTAGCCGGCATATTTTCCATTATTCTTGCCAATACCATCGGCCGGCATAAATTATTAATCAAATTTTACGTTTTACGAATTTTTTGTTTCCCATTAAATAAAGTGTTAAAATATAATTAATTTACTCTAAGAGTATATCTCATGAAAAATCTTTTTGTAAAATGGATAGTATAAGAAATGTAATATTAGCGTATCCGAACCTTACGAGTATTTAATATGTACTTCTTCTATTATTCAAAGATTTCTATTAAGGTTTTTGTGAAAACTATAATCATAATAGGTATATATAGCAAAGGGAACCAGATTATAGAATACAAGTTTGTTTGGATATCTTGATTTCTGCACTGATTATCTATAATTTACTTTAACTTAGAAGAGTTAAGAATACTTTGGCTTTATCGAGTGATAATTAAACATTAGCCTACTGTTAAGTCACCGGACAAAAAACTATCCTAGAGAATCGGCTCCGGTAGCCCCTTTTCCACTAAAACATGTTTTTAACACCTAGAAAGCTTTGGCTGTATCATCAAAGTGTCCTAAGCATGGTAAATTTAGCAGTATTAGAGCTGCCAAAAAAGTGATAATGGAGAAGAATGGGTGAGGATAAGGGAAAAGGATAGGTTGGTAAAAAAGGACATCTACGTTCGGGTAGAGTATAGTTGAACCGTCTTGTCCATCACATCTTTTTTCCTGGTTTGGTTTTGATAATACACTCGAGTTGCTCCATTAAAATTCAATTTACTGTTTTTAAATACTTCTGCTTTTAACTGTAGTATTATCTAATCGAAGATTGCACATATTTATTAAAATTTTTATTGACTAATTTACATCGTACAAATACGAGTTAAGTAAATTGGTACAATGACATCAAATTGGGATTTTTGTTCGCTTTGTTAGATTTCTAAATTCTAAAACACTAAACTAATTAAACTTTTAAAACTATAACAAATGTTTCAGGAGGTCCTTCCTGTACTTTATAGGCGTATATTTGTAAGCAAACTAATGAAAAAATTCATCCATTGCATGATTTCAGAAGTGTTTTGTTGTCAAACTATGGTCGGTTTAGGATTTTCTCTTTTATAGTGTCAAGGTCTAAAATCGGTCAAAAGGTTTTGAACTTTAAAACCTTCGACTTAAATCACAAATTTCATTGTTTTTCCCTTTAAAATTAATAAAAAATTTGATTGCTTGTAAAAAAAAAAAATGTTTTGAACTTATTTTATATAATTAATTTTTTCGTTATTTTTATCAGCATTAAATCGGCTGTGAATGGTTCAAATCTCTTGAAACACATATTTGCATCATGCTACGTAAATATACTCGAATATAAATAAATGGTTTGATAAAATTAATTCTTTCACCTACTATTCCGTTTTTCCTTCCAAATTTAGAAATCTCTTAGCAGCATCAGAATTTCTGATTCATCAGGATTAACACATAATTTACGAAATAAATTTAAAAAAGAAAGCAAAAAAATACAAAAATTGGTAATCAATAAAACAATCAAGCAGAAAAACAATCAAGCAGATCAATAAAACAATTTACATCCGTTATATAAATATAAAATGTAAAAAATATACTGCAAAGTAAATTACAAAATATAAAGAAATATAAAAATAATTTTTTTCAATTTTTTTTCTGTAATATCAAAAATGTAGTTAACTTTATTTTTAAACAACCTTTAAACATTTTTGAAAAGGATTAAGTAGAACATCTCAACCCCGTAGGGGAAGACACCCGTCTTGTGACGCCTCCGGTCGGCACACCCCCTTCCCGGTCAAAGCCCTGTTGGGCTTTAACGGGAATCGTCTTTCGCCCTCTAACCTTTTACATCTCATAGTAATAAGCCAGACTTCGTTGGAATGCTACCGATATAAATGCCTCGGTAAACATTTACATCGGTGATTTTTAAATTCAGTTTTTGCCTTCGCTGTAGGCCTCGTCCGGACATCTTGAATGTTCTGTTAAGTCAGAACAACTGGATGATAATTTTTAGTTATTTATCTACAATTAATTAAAAGCAGAAGGAAGAATTCCCGCTTAATTGACAATTAAAAATATGAGCCAACAGAAAGCGGTATTGAAAAATAATTTTTTAATAAATTAAATTACCTTATTTGAAATACTGTCAATCATGAATGAACTATGGTCTTTAATTTTAGTGATAAATAATTTTATTTCAGAGCTTGTAATTTAAAAAAAATATTGAACTATCATTAATCCGGTTATTTATATCTACTTGGTAGAATTAGTTTACTATCAATACCAGATTGAATTTCAATCCAATTAATCAGACTAACACAGTGGAAAAAAGTATATTACATAAATAAAATTGTAACATATAGAGGTCTATCGATTATAAGTTTATCACATTCAATCATTTTAAATTCCGGTATCCATATCTTAGATTTCCTGTCAAAATTATTATCCTGTTTAACAATATTCCAAATTAATTTATTATCACTATTATCCTGAGATATTTTAAAGCTGTAGTAATTATTTTTAACTATTTTTTTTATAGATTTATTTAACAGATTCCTATAACTGATAACTATTCAGTTACTGAAATATAGTTATTAGAATATTCAATACTCAGATAGATGTTGAAAGGTTGAGATTTGTTTACTGTATAACTTTTCAAGAAATAGAATTTATCATACCACTACTCTACCGTGTTTTGATTTATTTTTATTAGTAGAATTACGAGGCATATAGTAATTAAGTTTATTCAGGAAACATTGCGTTGTTAATTCAAGATTTTTCATAGTCAGGATATCCTCTAAGTCCTCACATTTGATATCTTCTTGAATCATAATTAGTACATAAAATATACTTATGCGCTTAGCCACTAGATATTACCCAACTAGTTATTATACTCGTATATTACCCAAACAAAAATCAGTTGTCAACAAAAACGAGTCATGATTTAGTGAATCCAACTTTCACTGCAAAATATATATATTAACAATCACAGGATTTTTAACAAAAATATACGTTCAATACACGACCTTTTTAAAATGCTATAGATATTATATTAGAAGCTATAGTAGGAGAATTAAAGAGGAAAATTTTTTCAAACTGACATAAAACATCCATGCAATCATTGGTTGCAATCGATTTTTCAAGTATATCAAATTTACTTGATTTCAAAATTATTAGATCAGCCTCACCTAAGCATAATTGGGTATCTAAAACTTGCTCAAACGCTAACGATTCAGTGATAAATAATACAATTAGGTAAATGATTTAACCGATTTAAAATCAGTTTGTCAATGAAAAATTTAAACAACAAAATTCTACCGTAGAAAATTTGAGTAATTCTATTAAAATATTTTTGCGCTAAATTTAAAAAAATCCTAATATAACTGGTTTAAAAATGAAAAGAAAACTTTTCATGAAATTACAATGAAATATCAGAAAGAACATGAATGTCAGATAATTTTCTGTTAGTAAGAGATTAAACTTTCAATAAAATCAGCTATATGTAGCAGTGAAGATTTATATACACATCTTACTCCTACAATTACATTGTTAGTACACAATTTCACGTGCCACAATTAATCATAGGATTTAAATCAACAAAATGAACAGGGTAAACATTTCTAACATTAACTGTCATCCACATCTGCTTTGTTAAAGTTACTGTCGGCAATAAATTCATTATACGAGTAGTTCATAAATGGAAATGAAAACGAACTTGAATTGCATTTTTCAACTAACAATAAATATGCCTCATGTCATTTAATAATAATATAAAATAACCAAAAGTTTTCTTAATACTTAATACAACATAATAAAATAAAATTATTGCTTTTAAAATCGAAAGATTTCAAATAATCTTTATCAAGGACAGGCTAGTTAATACTTAAATCATTATCTTCAATAATACAATCAAAAAACAATCCGGACAAATAAAAACAAAAAGATAAAAAGCGGATTTAAAGTTAATTTATCTATAAAGACTAAGGTAAATAGGTTTTTCAAAAAAGTTTTTCAAAGATTTAGTGTAATTTAATTTCATTATTAGGGTTCAAATACAGAGATAGAAGAACAATTGCTAACATGTACAGGAACCAAACAGCAACAATAACAATTGAAGAACATAAGAAAGAAGCCCTAATAAGAAAGGGAGTCCGACAAGGATGTTCCCTATCGCCGTTACTTTTTAATCTTTACATGGAACTAGCAGTTAATGATGTTAACAAACAATTTAGATTCGGAGTAACAGTACAAGGTGAAAAGATAAAGATGCTACGATTTGCTGATGATATAGTAATTCTAGCCGAGAGTAAAAAGGATTTAGAAGAAACAATGAACGGCATAGATGAAGTCCTACGCAAAAACTATCGCATGAAAATAAACAAGAACAAAACAAAAGTAATGAAATGTAGTAGAAATAACAAAGATGGACCGCTGAATGTGAAAATAGGAGGAGAAAAGATTATGGAGGTAGAAGAATTTTGTTATTTGGGAAGTAAAATTACTAAAGATGGACGAAGCAGGAGCGATATAAAATGCCGAATAGCACAAGCTAAACGAGCCTTCAGTAAGAAATATAATTTGTTTACATCAAAAATGAATTTAAATGTCAGGAAAAGATTTTTGAAAGTGTATGTTTGGAGTGTCGCTTTAGATGGAAGTGAAACTTGGACAATCGGAGTATCTGAGAAGAAAAGATTAGAAGCTTTTGAAATGTGGTGCTATAGGAGAATGTTAAAAATCAGTTGGGTGGATAAAGTGACAAATGAAGAGGTATTGCGGCAAATAGATGAAGAAAGTAGCATTTGGAAAAATATAGTTAAAAGAAGAAACAGACTTATAGGCCACATACTAAGGCATCCTGGAATAGTCGCTTTAATATTGGAAGGACAGGTAGAAGGGAAAAATTGTGTAGGCAGGCCACGTTTGGAGTATGTAAAACAAATTGTTGGGGATGTAGGATGTAGAGGGTATACTGAAATGAAACGACTAGCACTAGATAGGGAATCTTGGAGAGCTGCATCAAACCAGTCAAATGACTGAAGACAAAAAAAAAAAAAATTAATTTCATTATTTTTCCCAGAACGTCCTTTTTAATAAAAATATCAAAAAATTTTAAACAAAATATTTATAACCATGTAATTTGGTTATTCTATTAACGTACATTAATCATTTTCTGAATAAGAACAAAGATTAATGCTTACGATATTTCATTTATTCAGTTTTGTAAATTCTTATAAATTTCTGTTTCTAGAAAACCCTTTTTTTAAGATTCAATGAAAATCTTTTTATGGGCGCAATCAAAGCATACAACAACTGGCAGTGTATGTTTTTTTGTTTTTTTTTTAACAAAAGTAGATCACGTATCACATCTTTACCCGCAAGCTGTAACCGGTTTGATCTTGAAAAGATTTTTCTAACTTATTAACTTTTACCAGTTTTTACCAGAAAATTTGAGATTTCTGAATTAAATTCCGTTTCATTGTTCCAGTTTAACGTTAAAATTCTCAATATTGATACACTTTTCCTTAAAGCATTTCATTTTAAGTATTCTAATGAACATTTTTTCATTTCAATATTTAATTTCAATTTTCAAACCAGTTGCTTTTAAAAGGATTACCTCAAATTTAACATTAAAAAATTTTGATAGAATTTATCAAACTTTCAATTGTAGAATTTTGTTATTTAAATCTTCCTTCGTAAAATATGGATTAATGGAAATAATAGATTTAATTTAAATTATTTACATTTAAAATGCTTATTCAAACTGTAGAAACAGAAATAATATTCTCTTATCTATGAAAGATTAAAATACCAACAGAATTGTTAATTTTAAATCCGTGGATAAGTCTGTAAACACACCTTTCTATATTTTTAATATTTTAAATTATGTTTTAATCTAATCCCACATTAAATTTTCAAACAGAGATCTCTGTGAAATTACTAAACAAGAAGAAAAGCAAAAACAAACAATAAAATATTAATTTTATAAAAATTATAAATATATTCTGTTGCTAAATTATTTACTAATATAAACAGAGTGATTAACGAAGAATGTAACAAACTTTCAGGAGGTTTTCCACTAGTGAAAATAACGAACAAAACTCAGGTTCGGTATTGCTTTGTTAGCGAGTATCAGCTGGAGAAAGATTTCGCTCTGATTTCTCCACCATCGGTAATATAAAACCAGGCTGTAGTTCTAGCGACCCAAATTAAGGGCTAAATTTGTGGTTTTATATGAAATCGGAACTGAAAAATTAAAAATTACAATAGGTCCCAGAACTGTATATTTTTAGTAGTTATCGAGAAATCTGGACCAATAGGCCCAGAATTGTATTTAGTTTCTGCGAAATTTATAAATACCATTTTACTTAGAATCAAATTTTCTACAAGGTTGTTTAAAACTTTTCTGTGTTTTATTACTAATTTAAAAAGTTAATTTACTCCAAACTTAATATATATATAAATCCTTTGTGTACATTTATTTATTACATATATTTGAGCAATAATATAGAAATGTCATCGTTTTAATGATAGTAACTAAAAACTCAGCTAAACTCTGGTTTTAAACTACTTTAGATCCATCCATTTTATTTTACGAATGTGTGAGTAATCTCGTATATTTTTTCACACGTGTTTGTATCCACACGTGTAAAAGATCTCGTGTGTGAAAAAAGTATTAGGTACAGACTTCTCACGTTTTTTAACTAATTTTTTACGTTTATACCATAAAAAATAAACAAAAAAATACAAAAGTTCAGAATTACATTACTGAAATAAAAATATAAGCTTACAAAAAGAATAAATGAAATTATATTCGTAATAAATAATATAGATTTAGATAGGCTTAACAAAATATATGAGTTCAAACCACAAAACCGCACAAAAATCTGATCCTATACTCTATGATTAAGTTGATCGTGTGGTAGGCTTTTATTTTCAAGAATATAGAAACAAAATTTTAATAATAATAATAATCATGATTTCTGTTCGTTTCATTTTTAAATTAAATGCATCATATAAATTTATTTTGACGTAAAAAAATATATGGTAAGGGAAAGCTTTGTACCGAGTTCAAATATTCTGTATGTATGCGTGAGTACGTTTTTTTAAATGTGTGTGTGCGTGCGTGTGCGTGTAATAAAATTGCACGATTTTGTTACCTTTCACCAATCAGGAAATTTGTTTTGTGTAGGCATGCTTGAGAAATTATGATTAATAGAATAGTAAGATTACTGAATAAAATGTGAGAATAACAATTGCAATATTCATTAAATTATAACGTAATTCCACAAATAAAAACAAATATTATTTTTTTATCTTATCTTTTTTAAATTACGTAAATCAGACTTAAGCGGTGACATAGAAAAAAGTAAATAATAATAAATTTAAATTTAAAATTACAAATGAAAAGTGAAATGAAAAAAAATTGTTGATAAGTATATATCAAACAAAAAATAACTATTTCGGTTATATTGCAAAGCTGGCCAGGTATATTTTGGGGCCAGAGATCAGCATTACTGAAAAGTTCATCGAGTTTGATGTACATAAGAATTAACACAATTTTATTAATTAGTGTTTATGTACAAACTCTGCTTATCCACGTTTTCTGGTTTTTCACCGACGAAATGTTTTAAAAGAAAAGACAAACATTCTACAGAGTGTTATGGGACACTTTTCTGTTTCCATACATAGGAAAAATAAACTTTTTTTTATGAAACCCATGGTGTTTCAGGTAAAGATACAAAACATAAACCACCTCAAGGAAAGTTTCACCAACGCCATTACAACCACAACTCCAGTTGTGGTTGACACACCTGATATCATTTCCTGATATACCACGGCCTTCAGACAAATATGTTTATTTTTCCTTCGTATGGAAACTTATGGGTTTCGTGTTCTTTAGCAGTGGAGGACACGCATCGTAATGTGTTTTCAAAACAATGTTAGAGCATATTTTATATATAAAAATGGTTTTCATAAAAAAAATGATTATTTTTCTATGAATGGAAACTTATGGGGCATTCTGTAGTATAATTAAAATTTATTATAGTACTACGATTAATTTTATGAAACACAGAATAAAACATAGAACCTTTTTTTATTTTGCAAACAGGTCAAAAAATATTTTTCAAGATATCGGATATAAATGAAAAAAAATAAAATAAAAATGTCCTAGTTTATGTTTATTTGTAATCTCAAAAATCAATTGAAAATAAATAAATAATTTTAAAAAAAGGAATATAAATTGATTTATATATTTGTATAAAGAAAATTAAAGCCGTAAAAATGTAAGAAACTCCAAAATATAATTCAAAATATTTTTAAACTTTACAGCACTCGCATTCCCGTAAAAGTAATGTATATTTGTTTACATAAAAATTAATTTATCTGTAACATAACAAATTGTTTTTTCTTTATTAAACCTTCACGTTAAATCAACTTTTTTAAGCACCCATTACTAGATGAAACAGCTGTTGAAAAATTTCCTAGACAACTGCAAAACACAGAAAATTTTGCCATCAAACACAGTATGATGACAAAGTAGTTAAAAAGAACGTTTTCTTTTATTTTTTATCTATTTCAATAATGAAATTTATAATCTTTATTATGCAGCGGGTTATTTAACTTCATATTCATTGGCAAAGATAAAATATGACTAATGTGTTAATACAAATACATTCCATGTGATTGTTAAAAAGGTTATTCATATATATTTTTGTTCGATTGTGTGTTAATTTAACAATATATCATTGCGTGATTGTACACATTCATTAATAGCAAAATGTTTTTGTATATTTTATTAAAACACGTATTTTAATGTGAGAAAAAAGTAATTTTTTATAATAATTAATTTTATATAACAGTGTGAAATAGTTTCATTCATAACACTTGATAATTTAAAAATATCATTCATTATTAAAATATAACAAGTCAGAATATTTTTTTCTCATGGTAATTTCATTAATAAAATATTATCATATATACATCACAGAACAGTAAAGTACATGCGATTTATTTCACAGCTGCTGTGAAAATCTTTTCACAATCAACTGTAATTTGTTTTGAATCTCTTTTTTTTAATTTTTATAATACCTAATTGTATTAATAGACCTTAATGTTTCTCAAGCAATATTAATCTTATTGTAAGCTATTTTAAAATCTAATTGAGAAAAAAATTATAATAACTATGACATAATATCAATATTTGTATTTAAAAATATCATATTACAACTGTAAAATATAAAAACTATAAAATCCGTATCTATCAGAAAAAAGATACTGAAAAATGTTGTCAATTTAAGGTAGAAGTAAATGGTTTTTCTTTTGTAATTTACTGAATTAGAATTATTGACTAACATTTAACTGTAGTACGCCTAATTAACAGTGGTTTATGTAGGCTTGACAGCAACATTGAATAACGAGAATACAAATTAAACACGTACTGTAAACATTATTACCTAAATAAATACTCTTAAATTAAGTAATATAAATTTAAATACTTTTCGTTGTTAAACCATCATTTAATCCTCTTAAAATTAAATAAGCTAATTAAACAAAAATTTACTGATGTAGCTTCTACTTTATTACCTACCATAACTTCCATTATAAAGAGAATGGTTCTAATGTGAAAAATTCTTTACCAAGAGGTAGATTTATATGCTAAATCATTTTTTTAAACAAAAATATTTTTTTAATAATAAAACCGACTTCAAAAAACAAATTTAAACTAAAAATTAAAAAAATAATTTTTCAATTATTTTAAATATTTTGAGATTAGCGGTCGATCCGAAATATAAGAATTACATACAGTTTACAAACTTTCAACATTATTTTTTTTCCTGTTAAGCCTCCGGGAATTACCGTTCAGGTAGTACTTCAGAGGATGAATGAGAATGATATGTATAAGTATAAATAAAGTCTTGAACAGTCTCAGTTCAACCATTCCTGAGATGTGCGGTTAATTTAAACCCATCCACCAAAGAATACCGGTATCCACTATTCTAGTATTCTATCCGATCTAGTATTCAAATCCGTATAAAATTACAAACTCTCAACTTGGTTTTTCTTAAAATTAAATAGTTAATAAATTATATTTTTAGTATTTTTTTTATAATTTTACACGGGGAAAGGCGAATATTGATAACAAAATGTGAATTAAAAATTTTTTTTTAATAAAATTTTCAGTAATACAATTAAATTTTACAGGCTAACAGAAAAGTAATTTGGGAATAAAATAAAATTACCGTCATTTTTACTGTTTTATTAAACGAGTTATTAAAATTTAAACTCACCTATACTTACATTCTTTCTTATACAGTACTACAAGTAAAATAATAATAGGCCATACATATTATTTTTAGTAGGCTTTTATGCTATGCGAAGAAGATAATGTTAATAAAAGTAAAGAGCACGTGGAATTAATTTTAAAAAAACGTGACGCATAATAGAATATGACAACTTATTTGATTTGAAATTTATCAGTCGCTATATAAACAAATATGTTTTGATTGTACCTATTCATAAAAAAATAAAACAATGATTATATTAAAATGCTTATCAATAAAATCTCTTGTAAGCTTTTATAAAAATTTATTTATTTTAATTTTTTACATCGAAAGATTTATCATAGGAAAACCAGAAATTTATTTATTTATCATTATCCTTATCATTATCATTATCATTAAAATACTCTGTAATCCTAATTGTACATCTACTTGTTAATAACAAAAAATAAAAATTGTAAATATAGTTTATGAGCATTGTTTAAAATTAGATTTTCAATATATTTACATATTTGCTCAACTTCTAATGATATAACATTAGTTACAATTACCGATATTAATTATACAGAATTTATATAGAGAGTAATTCACGAAGAATAAACATTCAGGATATGTTCTACTGGTGAAAATAAAGCATAATAAACGTAGGCTCAGAAAGGCTTCGTTAGCGATAGCCGGCTGGCGAAAGATTTCCCATTGATATGTGCGCCTTCGGTGTAATTAAGCCAGACTGTAATTCTTGAGGCAAAAATTAAGTGGTAAATTTAATGGTTTTATATGAAGTCTGACCTGAAAAGTTGAAAAAATAGGCCTTATGATTGTATTTTTTCGAAAAATCAGGTGTGTAAGACAAACGATTGGGGTCGAAAAAACACATTATTTTATGTTTAGCGTAAAGTAACTTTGTTAAATGGGAAGTAAATACATAAAATATTTAACCAAAACTTGTAGAAAACTTTATTCTGAGTAAGATGCTATGAGTAAAGTCCACAGAAACGTACAAACGTAAGAATTTCGAAGTTCATTAAAAAAAATCTGCCGTGGACACTACATGACTTCCTTGTATGCCTATTAAAGTACATATATTTTTTATATATTTATATTTTTATTTCACATTTTTTTCAATATTTTTTTTTAATGAATTATTTATCGTAAAAGATGTTTAAATCATAGGTTAATAATTATTAATAAATCAACATATTTAAGCTAAAAAAAGAAGAAAATGAAGTCGGATTCTCGCCGATGTGCCTTCCCCTTATAAGATGCAAATGTTTCATTAATTAAAATTTTATTCAGCTATAACTCTGAAACCAATGAAAATAAGTACCTCTTATGATATATAGTTGAAAAGCTCTCAATGAGGGCTTACTACTGCAGAAAAAGTTCAAAATCCAAATGTTTTAGATTTTGGACTCTTCTTGGAAACTTTTGGTCTAGTCAATTGCAATCAAAAGTCGAGGTGCACAAGTAGATGTTACAACAGTCCTAAATCAACATTCGTCGTCTAATCGTTTTTGAGTTGTGCAAGATACATACGTACATACACATACGTGTGTACGTATCTATACTATATAGACTATATTTATAAATGTATGTACGTACGTTCAGATGTCACATTGAAACTAGTCAAAATGGATTCAGGGATGGTCAAAATGGATATTTCCGTTGAAATCTGAAAACCGAAATTTTCCGCGATGCAATACTTCTCGTACAAGGAAGTAAAAAAACATCAAAATTTGGTAGGTTTTAACTACGTATTAAACGATAACAAAAGTTTTAATAATAAAAAAATAAAAGAATTAAATATTTTAGAAATATAAACAATTAAAATTTAAAAAAACTGAAAAATCGATTAAAACAACACATTACAATTTATTAGATAATTTTAAAGCTGATTAAGAAATAATCTTATCTAAATTTGTTTGAAATAATATATTTCATTAGGTGTCAATACTAACAGCAAGGACACAGAACGATTTGTAATACAAAATGAAATGACAAAAGTGCATAAACATTTTGACTTTTTGGCATTATAACCTAAAAACTATGAATTATACCATAAATTAGTTTTCGCAGAACTTTGCAGAACATCTATCTCCTAAAAATATTTTATTCGTTTTTTCTGTTTTATTATTTCATCCATTCATTAAATATGTTCAACCGTCAATATAAACTTTTACTTTGTTGTATTAAATATATTTAATACTAGAGATATTAAATATTAGAGATTGAGGAGGTGCCTTTAAAACCAATCTGTGAAGTTATAATGATTTATTTAAATTACGAACGTAAGTTCAGTTTCGTAATACAAAAAAAGAAGAAAACAAGTTATCAAAGTGTTGAAAAAGTAGACTCAAACAACGTAACTCTAGTTTTTCTAGAAAAATAATAAACTTTGAAAATGGACGCTAAATCAGGCTTATATTTCCGTTTTAATTAACAGACATATTCTTTTAAGTTTTCTTTACAACATGTTAAAATTCACTAATTATTTAATTAAGCATTACGCTCTTTGTTCTTTGTTAAAATTTTAACGTAAATCTAGCATTTAAATAATTATTTGGAAATTTATACAAATTTTACTTTCATTAAAATAAATTACAGTGATTTTCATTTTCCTCCATCATTATTGCTTAGCCAGCTAACATAAAGCTTCGAAATTGTAATACCTCCACTCTTTACAATAGTGAATATACACAATTCTCTCAAAATTAATAAATAATGTACCAAGTGGACACCAAACACTAGGCCTATCAGTAGATTAGACTTATATCTGATCTATGGGAATAAAATAATCGATTCTACTAATAATAAGAGCATCGGTTCGTAAAAATGTGGAATTTTTATTTAAAAACTATCTTAGTTATATAATTTTTTTAAAATTGTTTATGTAAATAACTGAAGAAAAATTTAGATTTTTTTTAATACATTTTTGTAGATATTGGGAAAATAAAAATAGAATTCGCGTTTTTTCTTAAACATATTCATCCAACAATAAAATTTAAATAAGTGAACAGATTCAACAAAATTATTATTATTTTCTATTAAAAGAAATTTCTGAAAATTTTTATTAAAAAGTTAGCAAAATATATTTCAAAATAATTTTTCCCAGTTCTTTAACTTACTTGAAGTATTGGATATCTACTGTTAACGGATTTCTAAGTCCCTTAAGTACAACATGTTTACTTACTTTACTCGTACTTGTAAAAAAAAAAATTATAACAAAATACATACCTCTCCATTGTGTCTTAGTTTATTTAGTATGTATTAATATTAATTCCAGAATTAAGATTGAGTTTCCTCCTCATCCATATAAAGAAATAAAATTTTAACGTTGAAAAGTTTATTATTTTTAAATCAGAAAAAGAAATTTGAGAATCATTTCGGTTCATTAACACTAAATTCTGTAAAATCTTTAAAATATGTCATATGTGTACCTAAATTTTATTTAGATCTCTACAAAATATTTTTCTTCAATTTTATAAAATATCTATTTCAAAAAATGCTTTCTATTTTTTACATGTATTATATTATACATTAAATGTGTATATTTTATGTTTTTCTATTGTAAATATACTATAAAACACAATAATTACACTTTTATTTTATTACTCATGATAGTATTTTTATATGTGACTTAATAAAAATCGAACTGATAAAACGATGTTCATATTCTGCTTTTAAAACCCTAAGGTGTGTGCCGTATAAAATCCTGAATGGTATACAATGTTCAAGTGAAAGAATTTACTTATTAAAAACTGATTACAAATTTTTATTATTTTTATTTATTTTTTATTATTATCTAAATTTGATAAGTTAAAGTTAGACATTAATTAATTATTAATAAAATATAACCATCAATTTTCATTTACAAAAGAATCACAAATAAAATCGTAATATCCTTTAAGGGTATGAATGTAGTAAAAAGAAACAAAGCACGTGCCAATTTATTTCTTTATCAAAATGAATGTGGGAGAATGGGAGATACCAACATCTGGACGGTATCTGTTCAGAATTCTTGATTGAAGACAAATTGACATTTCAGAAGGATGTGAAAGAAAGATGATACCTAGCGAGAGAGAGAGAAGATTAGAAATAACATAGGTGGGAGAGGGGTTAAAAGTGTTCTCACTTGAGTATCTTGTAAAGATATCTTGTGCTTGTGTGTACGTGTAAATGTGAGTTTGTATATTTTCATTTTGGAACATCGTGGGCGGTCTCCTTTTTATACCTACCGCAGTCATAGTCATAGTCGCTAAGTCAATTTATTAAAATAAGTTAGGCCTAAAATAAATGACAGCGCCCCCATACTTTTACGTAATGATAAATTAAATAACATTCCTTTCCGATTATTTCAATAACTTTTTCTTACACAAATAACAAATTGAATCAATGAGTTTAATAAATAGATTAACAAAAATAGAATAAAATGTAAATAACTTTTGACGTTCTAAGGTATCTTAATACAAAATAAAAGAATCTACTAAACTCTGTTTCAACACAAATTTAATTTTATGAAAAAAAAAGAATTTGCTTCCTACCTCAGAAATGGTATGGCCTAAAACAGTAAAATACGTTGGAATGATGGGTACATTAGGGGTATTACGTTTGTTAGAGTTTTAAAAATTGGATTAGAAATCCTGAAGTCTTTACATCTGGAAGGACACAATGAAAATTTTATCATGTGAATTTTTTTTATTAAAAATTAGTAATGTAATATCACTTGAAAAATAAAACAATTATTAAAAAACAAAAAATCCGACTACTATTTGTACACATATTACTTAAAATAATTGTTAAAAATGAACAAAAAATAATTAAAACAAGTTTTTCTTTTCAAGTTTTTTAACTGGCATATTTTCAGGATACAGTACAGCGATATGAAATTTAATATTGCTTCTACATTCTATGTATAGTCGGATGGTTGTATAGGCTGTATGAGAGGGTGGATTTAATGCCTCCACTTTGTTAAAATTAACAGCCCCGATTACAACATAGAATGCAGAGTAAGTATTAAATTTCACATCGCTGACTTGAATTGTAGGGCAAAATTGTCGTTGTTGCGATCAACACTTGTTTTGTTGATATGAGAATAGTATTTTTGGTTTTAAAGACTCAATCAAGTAATGTCTTAATGCGTAGTCTAATTGAAGTTAGTTACATTAACTAACTTCAATTTAGACATTAGTCAAAAACTAAGTTTTTGTGTGAAACACAAACTAACTTCAATTAGTATTATAGAAAAGCACGGGGATCGCCTTTCTGTGCATCGGTTAATGTAATAGTTGAGGGTTTAAGTTACGGTAGGTGGTGGTGGTTGAAAGAAGCCATAGGAAGACGATAGTAAGGTTTGTAAATACATTGATGGAAATATCTGCCGAGACATTTGTATCAGTGGTTTCCCGACAGAGCCCAGACTGATGACTCTGATGTGTTATGAAGTTCAGAGGGTCTGAAAGACGACCTTCGGTAAAGCCTATCACGGCTAGGAACAGAAGGGGTGGTGTAGGGAAAAACTTCTTCAACTATTTTTTGTTCGCTTTTTCATAATTATTCTAAATAAATGTGTGCAATTAGTTTTTTAATAATTATTTTATTTAGCTCTTTTTCGTTGTTTCCATAACTTTACCGTTCAATTCAGTAGTTATCTAAGTACGAAAGTGGTATAATTTTTTTTAGAAACGTTTATTTATTTAAATAGAATTTTTAATATTAACGAATGATAACGTACATGCGTGTAACTCATGTGTTAGCCGTGATGCATTCCTGCTTCCTTTGTTGAGCACATTTTTCGCTTTTATCTCGAGAACGATGAATCTTTCGAATAAATGAGGTCCTCCCCTTATCTAAAAGGGGGGCCCCTTCTTGATATGACAATTGAAAATAGCCTTTGTTATTTCCAGATCGAAGACTGTTACTACCAAACGTTGGTTGTAATTGATTGGATTTGTGAAGCTACAAAAGAGAACAAACAGATGTACATAACAGTTAAATACATTACCTATGGACGTAGACGGGTAAAAATAAAAATTATAAATTAATCAGTTTTTCAAAACAACAGACTTATTTTCATATTAACTTACCAGAATATTTCAGCATACGAGAAGAATTTTTCGTTACTGTTAACATTTAAAAAAAAATATCGACCTAATTGAAAGATCATACCAACAATTTATTTATAATTAATTTTTTAATTTTCCTTTCGTAAAACCCATATTATTCCAGTGATGAGTTTTAAATAAAATTAGTTTATAATAAACAACTCTTTCGTATATCTCTAAATATTCAAAAAATCTGATAAAATAATTTCCTGTTAGTTTACTTTTTTCATATTTTTATTTAGTATTTATTTTACTGTTATCTTATTTATTTTTATTATATATCAGTATGGGCATTTCCATGTAAATAAGACTTTATTTCATATTATAAAATTTTTATGTATATAATAATTATGTATTAACCTAAACAAAATACACATTTATTTATTGAAAAAAATCATATATAAACAATTCAAAGGATTGCCTTTATCTTACATTTTACTTTGGTGCGGAATGTTATATAGTGCGTGAATTTTTTTTTTGTCATATATAATATGGAATCAAAAATCTTAAGGACCTCCTTGGACCTTAGAGGCTTTTTTATGAAAAAAGAGGATAGAAATTTTGGATTTGTCCAATTTTAGAGTCCATCATTACTAAATTATTTTTTTTATATAGACCGGTCAAAAATGGTACTAAATAATTATTCTTTCTTTTTTTTTAAGATATTCTAGCAAATTCTTCTTAACAAATTAAAATGTTTTAAGAAAAAGGCATTTAAGAACTTCCCATTCATTTATTTGTATAATAATTATATTTTAGTTTATATCTACGAGATAATATATTATTTAATAATTTTTCATTCAGTCCATGAGTAAGGTTCACCCTTCTCATTTTAGTAGAATTTTATAAATCGACCACTCGCGTTACCGTTAGTACAACACATACAAAATAAGCACACAATCTCCCTTAATTAAATGCAGAAAGTTTTTAATTGAATATGCTAAAACTTAATTAACATTTAAGTAAGTTTTCATTTACTCAGCCTCAGCTGTTAACGATTACAACTACAAGAGATTGCTATGTAATCCACTTAGGCCAATACAGTTCGATGTTTTCACTTCAAGCAGTCCACATAGTAAAAGAATTGTTATTGCCCGCCCGTTTTCCCCTCTTTAAAGCTTACACCAAAATTACTTTTATCTTCATCCGTTCTGCCCTATTTAACATCACCTAGCAACCTCCTTTTATATATATATATATATATGTGTCTGTGTGTTTGTGTGTTTTTCTGTAATTAAAAATTTAAAAAAGAAATACTTTCAAGATTAACATAATTAATTATTATTGCTAATAGAAAATTTTCAGTTAAAATATGATAATACCATGAAAAATACAATTTTCTTTCACGCTAATTATTTATAAAATTCACTTACAATAATTTCATGTTCATAAAATACTGCAGAGTAAATTCGATAGATTATAATCTAACACGATATGTAATCGTTTTCTATGTGAATGTGAAGTTAAAGGGCTTTGGAAATAATATTTTTATGTAAAATTAATAAAAAAATTTTAAAAACTGTGTAATAATGTGTTATAAAACTAAACCAAAAAGAATAATAACGTGTACTGATATTATAGAAAAACAGGGTGTACATAAACAGACTAGAATAATGACTGCTAGAAAATTATAGTTGTGGTAAGACTTAAAACGACCAATTGTTCATTTAAATGTACAGTTAAAAACATATAATGAAATAGTAATAATTTTTAAGACCCTACAAGTTGCAATTATCTATTTTTGTTCTTCTTTTTTTTTAACCTCCGAGACCACCGTTAGGTATTACTTCATAGATGAAATAGCAATTTTGTATCGTGTAAAAATGCCATACCTGACCAGGATTGAACACGGGATCTCCAGATGAAAGCTGAGACGCTACCACTCCGCCACGGAGACCGGCAAGGTACAATCATCTGTAAATATTTCGAAATCTCTCACTCCATAGGAAGTTTTAAGATCTGTAAAGTTTTTACATCTGTAAGTTTTTAAATATTGTAGAGCCATCTGAAAAGGCCAAAAAAACTTTTCCAACTAATCCATAAAGTGAAGGAAGAAGATGTGGCAAAGATGCAGAATAAGTCTGCACCTAATGTGATACAGGTTGAATTCAGATGGAGAGAACCCTAGTCGAAGCAGAAGGTCGATGGGATAGTGATTGCATATAAAAGAGTCTGTGCATATAAAAGAGAGGGGGAGGATTTCAGCTAGCCGAAAATTTCATCCAAGAAATAGACTTGAATTGAATTCAAAGTCTAGATTGGATGCAATTTTCCCTGGTTTACCAGGGCCGGTATCATCCGATACTGGCCGCTAAACATCCTTTCAACCAACACCAGTAGTATCAGAGATAGATGAAGTTTCCATCTACGAGGCCTCAAACACCCTGTCTTCAGAGGTGGAGGCCATCAGGAGCATAATGTAAAGAAAAAATAAAAGGTTGGCCTAAGGGAAAACCTAGGCGATAAAGCTTATAAAAAATGTTTTCTAAGCTGCAGATGAATTTACTTTAACGATGTGTTTTAATAATTACCGGCCCTTTGTACCCTTTTTGTTAGCTTTTCTTTAGAAATGGATTGTATGTTTTCATTTGATTGTAGCAAGGACCCTTGTCATCTTGTGCTCTTTTGAGATTTTTAAAGACCCTGATTTTGAGTTTTTATTTGTTTTTGTTCATTTTATTTTTTTCTAAGAAAGTCTGTTTCTAGGATAATCTGTATGAAAAAACTGATCTTTTGATTTACTCATTTTGTTATTTATCAGTGTGGGAAAAGTACTTTTATCTTTAAAGGAATAAGGGAGAAGGACTAATGATCATATTAGTCGATGCTCGCTATCCCAAAACATTAAGAAAAAAAATAATAATGTACATTGTACATAAGAAATGATAATACTGATAAATTTAATTTACGAAATATAATCAAAAATTAAATGGAATATATTCGTTGGGTTTTTTTCAGTTTAAAATACAATTCATTTTAATGTTGAAAATTTGGAAATAGATATTTATAAAATTATATTTGAAAATATATATATATATATTTTTTTTTCTTTTATTAATTATACTAGTATTTAATTTTAATATTTAATTATATATATCTACGAGTATATATAATTACCAGTAAACTTCATGTTTATTATATGTACGAAGATATTATATTTTATTATCAAGCTTACAGATTATCGAGATTGTACGTAGGAATATGGTAATGGCAATTTTTGTAACGCATGAAAAATGCCAAGCCTGACTGGGATTCGAAGCCGGAACTCTAGGTTGAAAGACCGAAACGCTAGCACTCCACCACGGAGATCGGCGTTTTGAATAAAAATTATTAATATTAATTAAATAGATTGAACTATAAGTAAATTAATTTCCATTTTACAAAAAAAAAATTGGGTTTTACTTTTGAATATTTATTATAGTAGGCTTTAAGTATTGATTGTTTCCTTTATAATTTTAATTCACCATTTTTGTTGAAAATTTTGATAAGGTAGGCTAAATAATTTATAATTTGCCAGCCTCTGTGGCGCGATTGGTAGCGTCTCGGCCTTTCACCCAGAGGTCCCGGGTTCGCATCCCGGTCAGGCATGGCATTTTCACACACGCTACAAATCATTCATCTCATCCTCTGAAGTAATGCTTAACTGTGGATTCGGAGGTTAAACAAAACAAAAAAAAAGGCTGCTTTCACTCTGACTACAACGTAAACGGTATATTTTAGTTTTGTTTCCTGTAATAACCGCTTAAAATGTTTAATTTTTTAAAGTTTTTTTGTTATAAAATTCAGATTTAAATGTCCATGGAGCCTGTATATATTTGTCGTTGGGGTTTTATTAACGTTACTCTCTAAGAAATGGTAAAGATTTTTTACCGTAATAATATTGCCAAATTAAATTGGACTTATAACGTGTTATGAAACAATGTAATTTAAACTAAAATTAAAAGTTGAACGATCTTGTATAAAAAAAAAGTCGTGTAGATAATAATTAGGAGGAAATGATATCTGGTTCTTTTAATTACTTTTTTTTTCATATCTCAAGGAAAAAGTTATTCATTGGATAAATAAACGTTTTCAGTAAAAGTCATATCAATTACTAATTATTTTTTACAAAAATGTATATTTTACTTTTTATTATAATTTCTCTTTTAATATGATACAAGCTTTAAAATATCCCCCCACGCAATTAATGAAAAAAACGATCAAGGTTGTTTCGTTAGGATTACAAAGACATCTCCCACTTCCCCACCAACGCTAACGAGTTAGATAGCAGTATGCCTACCCTTACTTTACTTGCTTAACAACCTAGTCATGTTTCACGCCCCCATCCGTAGTTTTTTCTTTCGTCCTTCATATTTAATATTTAAATATTTTAATGTAGATAAAATTGTTTTGACTTCTTCCTTTTAATTTTAAATTCAGATTATCCTATTACTTATTGAAATGGACTTTTATGAAAATTAAAAGCCTTTATTTTATAATTTGTATAATTATAATAATATAAAAAAGAAATATTTTATTATTATAATTACACAAAATATAAAATATATTAGTTAATAAAAAAATAATTGTATATAAAGAAAACTCTGTTTTATTTATGTCTAAAACATAAAGTTTTTGTTTTACATTTTTTAAAACAAAACATAAAATTTGATTTGTATCTGTTGTATTATGTTTTCCTAAAACCTTTGTTTCTTTATGTTTAAAACATATAGTTTTTCTTTAAATATTTTAAGATAAAAAGTTTTATTTTTATGTAATGTGTTACGTTTTCCTCTAACTTCCAGTAAAGGTGTTTTAGACATTTGTTTAAACTTTTTAGAAGTATAAAATCTAAAATTAAAGTTTGATGATGATGTTTTCGTACAATGAAATTTTGTGATCCATTAAAAAAAAACTTTCTTAAGAAATAGTTACATTATTTTAGCAAATGTAATTTTAAAAGTAAGTACAATATTTCTCCAAAATTTTACTTCTTTCTTGCATACTTTGCAATATTCTTTGCATGACCTCTTTCTTGGTAAACCATTTACAGGTGTAATAACGGGGGACATTAGATAATCTGCTACAATGCAGGCAATGCAGTCTTTTACACATCCCGTTATGAGATTTCAATTTTTTTATTCTATTAATATAATCTGTCTATATCTTTGCTGATCTTTATGAAGATTAATAGCCTTGATTCATAACAAGTTCAAAAAATCAAGGGTGGTATTATTTTATCATTCAATAATTTTCATTTCATCGCCATTTTTTTTAAACTGAAAAAGCATCAAAGAAAATGCTCTTTTTAATTCCTCGTGAATTTATACTTTCTATCAGCTCTTTAATATATTTATACCTTGTTTTCACCTAATTTGAGCGTTTTTAAGTTAAAAGGTTTTTTTTTGTTATTGGTAATTTTTCAAAAAACTAATTTTTTCCGGAATGGTTTTAAAAAACTGAAATCTTCTATCATCTTCTTGATAAGCTTATTAAGAAAATTACAAGTTTAATTAAACAACAGTTATTATTATTATTATAAGGTAATTAGCCGGCTAATCATTTTCTTTTGAAAGCTCTTGTACAATTATCACCATCATCGGTTCGAAACACTTTTTATCGTATTTTGCACATACAGAACGTATCACGAAGTTTTCCCGGGACTTTGGTAACATATTCTATTATTGAAAACAACAGAAAAAGTTCATATAAACATAAGTCCTAGAATGCTTTGTTTACAAGTCACGACTAGTGAAAGATTTCGCTCGGATTTAAGCTACCTTGGTGAAATTTTATCTTACTGAGATTTTTAGGACGTTAATTAAGGGGCAGAATTAGTGATTTCTCATGGAATTTGAACTTAAATGAAGTAGATTCCAGGACCAAATCTGCTGCAGTTTGTTTAAAAATCTGAGGTGAAAACAATAAATTGGGATAAAAAATCCGTTTTTTTAATGTTTTTCATTGCAAAATCTTTCAATTTCAAAATCTTTGGAAAGTCTTTGCAATTCAGTCGTTAAAAGTTATTTTTATTTTCATAATAAACATTTAAATATAAATAACAAAAAGAATATTTTCCGATTTTTTTTAAATTTTGGGACCCCGTATCAAAAAGGCTTTTTTATTGATTACAATGATTACCAAAATAATATTTAAGCATCAAGATTCCTCAATTTCAAACAAAATATTTGGATTTTTGGGGCTACCTTACTCTGTGGGAACAATTTTGTAAAAGTTTTTAATAAATAAATGATCCTTAACAAAAAAGTATTAATTAAAAAAAATAATTGTTTAAAAATATTGGAAAATAAAGTATAACTTTTATCATAAAAAAAATTAACTGCTTCTTATTTTGAATTCGAGATATGTATTATAGGTCCAAAACTACTTAAACTTTAATTGTCCTTAAATTGACAAATAAAAATTTTTAAGGGATAAAAATTAAAAGAGTTTGGGCCAAAAAACAGAATATTATGTTTTTTAGAGGTGAGGAATAAATAAAAAAAAAATTCATATTTAGAAGTAAAGTTTGTTTAAGTAAAGTTTACTCTAAATTTAACATACCCCTCCTATAAAGGCTAAAACAAGAACGTAAAGATTTCAACAAAAAAAACTTTTCTGTGTAAGGTCCGGGATAGATAATTTTGGGTTATTATGTATAACTCTTTATATGATGTACAAAATACAAAAAAAAAAATAATATTAAAATCGAAGGAAGATAGTCCAAAAAAACATTTCTTTTTTAAGAAGTGGGAGTTGATTTTTTAAAAAGTTTTTTTTTGGATGATTTATGTATGCAATGTAGGTAACAAATTGCCAAAGTTTTTTTCTAAACTGGCTTTGAAGAAAATTGAAATTGTTTTTTTTCGCGATATCCCCCTAAACGAATTTAAAAAAATAATTATTATGATCAGTGCCCTATATATAGAAATGTTTGATGAAAATTTTAAATCCTCGGTTGGTCAGTCCTGAGATATAAGGAGTACGACGCATATGTGCATACGTACGGACATACATATGTATTTTTTTTTGTCTAGATGAACTAGTTGGATCGAAAACGTAAGGATTGCAAAAAAACGCGTGATATGCTATTTTTGACACGATCACCACCCTTTAATATTTTAGCTGTATTCGCCGGGAAAGTAAAAGTTTTCTTAGGTTTTTATTTATTTTTAAATAATTTTCAGTAATAAAATGAATGGTGTTCATTTCAGCAAGATCATTGAGGGAAAATAAGATAAAACATTGATTTTATTTCCATAGAATGTTACTTATTATTGAAACGAATCTTCAGATCATCGGCTTAGATGAAATGTGACAAGTTCATATTCAACGAGTCTAGTGAGATAACTCGAGGTAGAGCTCAAACTATTTATTAAAAACAATGAATATAAAAAAATAAATAAATAAAAAAAATGAGTTTTCATTACAGTTTGATGTTGTTATTTTCATTTTAATATCTGTCATGTATTATTCATTAAAGTTATGACATTGCATTCAAGCTTATACATTATTAATATCTGTCAAGCCTCAGCTTACTTTATCTCAAGGTAAGCTGTAATGAAATCAGTCTCACTTGGTTCACTACATATTGCATTTTTGCTACTTTGCACATATTTGTAGCGTTATTACATTTTTTATAAATAAATTTACTCTTCAGAAAATATTTTTAAACATAGTAATAAAAAAATGAATAATTTAATGTAACTATTCCATCATTCTCCTAAATCTCTGAATCCTTAAAAATATTTCCTTTAATTTATAAAACTGCCTGATTTTCTCTAGTTTTTTCCACCGTTTGTTTATAGTCGCATTAGCGTTAACAGTCATTAGCGACTTGAATAAAACTAAGTGATTAGAAATACTTAGACAATAAACAGTAAACAAACTGGAACATGAATAATATATGGGTAATAAATAATGGAACATGACCACTAGACTATTTTCCCTGCGTACATAATACTCCGTAAGGGATATCACGTAAGCAAAACCGCTAAATTAAATTCTTCATCCCACTATCACGGAGAAATCGCGAGTCTATTGATGTATTTCTTTCGGTTGAGTAAACCCTTCACATCTGAACCAGGTTTAATTGTTGACGAATAGTCTCAAACATTGGGCAGTGGTTTACGGACCACTTTACATTGCACGCCTCACAGTTTACTGAGGAGAGCCAAATAGACGGGTGTGGGTAAGTTTTGTGCGTCTAATCCTCAGTCGAGTTAGGATGACTTGGTTTCTTCTGTTGTTTAGAATAAAAGGTTTTTCGAATACGTTTTCCCGATGCTAAAAAAAAATTCAGCAGCCAGAACTTATTCCATTGAGCACATAGTTTGAGACGGACTTCAATTAATAGTTTGTCTTCGTGACTTCAATTTTTTATTAACATCATTTAACTACTTTTCTTATACCTATTTTTTTTTTTCATGTTTTTAATCACTATCATAAGGTGTTGAAACTTCTAATTAAAACATATACTGTTATTAAATTATGTGAATAAAAAGTAGAATTAAAGAGTGAATTAATCATTAGGTACGAAAATGAATATCTTTCTACTTTAATTAGAAGAATATTCTTATATTTTAATAGATGTTCAAAATGATAACAACTGAATTAAGCAAGAAGCTTAATTTAATTAAGTTACCTTCATTCTCCCCTCCAAATAAAGGAACTAAATTTCGACTTCCTCTGCAACTCGCATTTATTTTTAAAATTCTATTTCTATTTCATGAATACATTTCCATGTGTTTTTAAGGTAAGACGGTACGTGAACGAGAACACCTTGAATTTATTTTTAAATATTTAAGAATTACATTGAGCGGATTTGGATTTTTTCCGCTTTTATACTAAATTTTCCATCTTCCAACTATCCCTTCAATGTAAATGAAATTGAATTGGATTAAGAATTAAATAAAATCGTAAAAGTTAAAGTAATTATCTTATATAGTTTATTTTTTAAAGCAACCGCCGATATGTCTAAAATTTGATTCTTGTCTGGAATTATTTATTAATAACATTTTATAAATGTGAATAAAAAGTTATTTTAGTAGAGTTCACTAAATACTGAAAGCGTTTATCAGTTAAAATTATTGTGCGAAAAATAAATCGTAGAATAAAAAATACATAATAGTCAATTCCTTTAAAAAACCGTATTACAACATTAATTTACTAAAATATTAAGAATCTTCTTTTTAAAATTGTAACTTATTTGACTGGAATGCAATTCTGTCTTCCTAATAGTCGCAAACATCATTCAAACATGACATTACTATCTTACTGACGTACGAATTAATTTTATTCTTGACGACCGACTATTATTAACATAACAGTTTAATTTTAAAAACTAATATTGATTTGAATTTAAATTAACATCCCTGAAAATCCCTAAAGATAGAGTAACAGCTCCGAAATTACTTGGATTTACACTTTTTAAATTGTTGGTAAGTGGAAATTTAATTTATACAATTCTGCCATCAATTATGTGCTGTGCTATTTTTTTAACTTCGACCTACTTACAACATTCCACATCATCACTGTTTTATGTTCCAATCGTTTTCCTCTGTAATTTGTACTTCCTTGTACGAAGTAAAGGAAGGATTGTGATCGCGAAAAATTTCGGTTTTTAAATTCCAACAGAAATATTCATTCTGGCGATCCCTGAATCCATTTTGACTAGTTTCGGTGTGACATCTGTACGTATATATGTATGTAAGTATGTACGTATAACTCGCATAACTCAAAAATGATTAGCCGTAGGATGTTGAAATTTTGGATTTAGGACTGTTGTAAAATCTAGTTGTTCGCCTCCCCTTTCTGATTGCAATTGACTAAACCAAAAGTATCCAAAATCCAAATTTGTTTGGATTTTGGACTTTTTTTTAAATGCTGTAATAAACCCTCATTGAGAGTTTTTCAACGATATCTCATTAGTGGTACTTATTTTCATTGGTTCCAGAGTTATACCCAAATAAAATTTTAATTAATGAAATATTTGGATCTTACAAGGAAAGGATCATCGGCTCGAATCGGTCTTCATCTCCTTTTTTTAATTTTCTTTTATTTATTTTTTTTAAACCAGTGATTGTAAACAAACTTTTACAATAAGTTAATAACAACAAAAAAATATGTGAAAAAAAAAGAAGTTATTACTGAAATAAAATTTTATGTACTTTTAAAAATGTGTGTATGTAATTTAATAGGGATTTTTACATGTGGATATGTAATAGAATTGGTGAAACATCTTATTATTTAATATTAATTGAAAATTATAATTTTTATTGTATTATTTTTGGATTTTCTAGATTAATTTCTGTTTAATTTTATTTAATTATTCTGGAATTTCTGTTTAATTTTATCTACATTAAAGTTAGCTACTGAGCGACTGAAAAATAGAACCTTACAAGAACAACGTATACACTGAGGCATACATGCCCGATCTTTAATAAATTATAAAAAATTCTTATCTTTTAGTTCATTACTCCTTTGATATTGTCGGACAATATTCTCCCTATATCGGAGTTGATCATAATTTAGTTTATTTGTTTTTTGTTCCCAATAATTTAATCGCTCTTTGGTTTGATATAATTCTTCTGATCTTAATTTCTATATACGTTTTCCAGTTGTCAAATTTTCTCTCTCTTTATATTCGTCATTCTCTCTTGATCTTTTTATTCTCTTTAGTCTTAACGTTTTCTTCCTCTTTAAATTTATCATCTTCTCTTAATTTTTTCTTCTTTCTTTAGTTTTAATATATTCTTCCTCATTGTATTTATCATCTTCTCTTAATATTTATTTGTATTCTTTCTTTGGTTCTAACATTTTCTTCCTTTTATATTTATCATATTCTCTTAGTTTTTTATTGTTCCCTTGTTCTTAACATTTTCTTCCTCTTCATATTCATCTTCTTGTGGTTTTTTTGAGCTACATTTCTTCATGTTTACTTTATTTTCCTAATGATTGTTTCTTTTTCATTTTTCATTATTCACCAAATAATTCAACAATAAAAACTGAATATTTTACACCGTAAGGTCGAAATTAACATTTGTAACCAGTATATAGGAGCTCACTAAACAGAATAGTTTAATTATTATTAACATTTATTAATACGACACACCAGAAATCTGAAGCTTTATAAATCAGCAACTCAAGAAGATACGAATAATACTGATGTAATCATACGAGTAATAAATCTCCTGATTAGAAGATTAAGACGATAGTCCTAAGCATCTTCTATTAGTAATTTATTAACTCATCTAATCAGGTTGCACTACCGTTTCAAAACGATTGGATTCTATATTCCGTTGTTCCGCTATCATAAAGCGTTACACTATACATAAATATTCGGAATAATATCTTTCCAGTACGACATTTGATCGTACAGATCGACATTTGATACTACTACACTTCTTTCTACATGAAATTTATTCTTTTATGTCAATATGCTTTTGTAAATCATTTGTAATTTTACTAGATAATAAATTTCTGCAATTCCAGCACATTATAATTCCTTATTTTAATATTTAGTACCTCATTATTCTTCTCTCTGTCGCATTTTATTTTCTTTATTTTACTCTTATTTCTTTTTAAATTGAATTTTTTTCTAGAACTAAATCTATGTCACTCAATATTTCCTCTTACTTTATTTATTTTTTTTTTTTTTTTACTCTAGAAAAAACAATGTCATTAGCAAATCCCTTTTATCATCTTTTCTTGAATAGCTACTTCACTCTCAAATTCGTCTTTCAATTACTTTTTGCGACGTATAAATTGAAAAGCAATATGGGCAGGTGCCCTTGTCTTACTATTTCCTTAATCAGAGCCTTTCGGTAATTAGAAAGTTGACGAAAAGCTCAACATTCGTTATATAAATTTTATAATTCAACATTTATTAAATTAACATTTTATAACTTTTAAACATATTAATACATTATATGAATACATTGTCATATACTTTCTCTAGATCTGCAAATGTTATGTAGCAGGGGTTTTATTCTTCTTAAACCTGCCTTCTCTATGGTTAGCTTGACTGCCAGAATGTTCTCTCTTGAACTGAACTGGTCATCAAACATTATACCTTCCTCTACACCACCTGTAAACAATTTTAGATGAATATTTACAATATGTAAGAAGTTAGACTGACGCTCCAACCTTACTTGTTCCTGGTTTTTTAGTATGAGAACAATTACGTTTTGTCTAAAATCTGTTGGTATTTTTTCATATTAACAATCTCCACATAATTTTACAGTATATTCATTACTACCTCTCCTAAATTAAACAAAACTTTTCATAGTATATCATTTATTATCTCTTCTACCTTTTTTCTGTTTAATTCTTTAATAGCCCGAAAAATAGTTTCCTCTGATATCATCATAAATTTCTTTTTCTTCCTCTAAAATTCATTGCTTATTTTCCTCTGAATATTCCAGTTCCCTGTTAGCTGCTCTCTCTCTCTCTCTCTCTCTCTCTCCAGTTTTCCTGTTTACAAAATTTCTTACCTTTATCATTTTAATTTTATTCATTCATGAAATAATTCTGCTATGTTTATCAGTATCCATACCTTTCAACCAACTGTTATTTACCCTTCTTCTGTCTTTGAGCTACACAAAGGCAAATTTTTTCTGTATTGTTGAGATATAATAACCAATAGAAGGCTAATATTCAGTTATTTCCGTGCATATAAGCATAAAAATTGAAAATTATAAGTCCAAATAAAAATTATGTACAGAATTATATTACCACCCAGGTCAATCAACCTGGTTATTAGCACTACTTATATAGTACTACTACTTATTCACTTGAAATATTTACGAGTGAGCCATGAAATTATCAATGGGATTAAAATTTAATTTTGATTTTTGTGGAACGGATAATTCCAGTCATATTTAAGTCGTTAAAGTATAGTCGTAAATAATCCTTATTAATTTTTTAAAATTCTATCCTACAAAATAGTATATGAGGATGAATAGTTTATTGTATAGAAACTTTTCATCGCATAAGAATATACGAGTATAAAACGATTTAAATATTAAATGGATTCTTTAATCTTTGTCAGATGAGCAACATTAACAACAGTGCTATCGGTAATTAATTGAAGAAGGTATTGTTAATTAACTCCAAAACATCTTTTTTAAGAACTATTTCCTCGAATTTTAAAAATATTTTTTTTTTAATTTTTAAGAAAGATTTGTTTTAAATAAATAATCATTGAAATCTGTGTATTAAATCGTGAATAAACCTATGAAAATCGTGAAAAATGCCATGCCGAGTTTGAATCCCGATCAGGCATGGCATTTTTCACACACGCTACAAATCATTCATCTCATCCTCTGTACAGTAATGCTTAACTGCGGCCCCGGAGGTTAAAAAAAAAAAAAAAAAAAAACCTACTGGGTTGGTCTAGTGGTAAACTCGTCGTCGTAAATCAGCTGATTTCAAAGTCGAAGTTCTCAGGTTTAAATCCTAATAAAAGTAGTCGCGCTTTTATTCGAATTTCAATACTGGATTCCGGTGTTCTTTGACGGTTGAGTTTCAATTAACCACGTCTCGAGAATGGTCGGCCTGGGTTTGTTCAACATTACATCGGTACAATTACATTACACTGATAAGTAGTTAATGACTTTAATTGTTGATGCAACTATAAGTAAATTATTCTTTAAAAAAAAAGTCGTGAATAAGGCTTAAAATAAAGGGTTGAAAACTAATTTTTTTTTAAGTTGGTTGAAAATTTTGTTATTACAAGCGTATAAAATTAATATGGATTTAAATACAGAAAAATATAAATAGAAATTACGTTGTGTAGAACAATTCTCTCGAGTAAAAGCATCCAAGCTTACTTTTAAATGCGATTCGATTGTTTTAGACAATTAAATTGTTGTTAATAAATAATTTAATTTATTTGTTATTAGACAAAGCAAAATCGGCTTAACAAACAACAAAAACAATATTTAGAACAAACATACTAAATTATGATAAATTAATCGTTTTAATAGAAATACAGAAGAAAGTGTAAGTCTATAATCTGTTGTCCTGATCCAGTGCCATTTCCTTGAATGTGACGATAAGAAGGAAAGCTGTTGTAAACGTAAGTAAATAATCTGAACTTAAAGGACATGAAATCAGATAAAATGATTAAAGCGGTGGTTTCAGATAAAATTGGCCTGTGTTATCCCTCTCTTTCTAAAACTCTGATTCCACCCTTCCTCACCGCTCTCCTGTCCGTTCAACCCGAAATCCCATTTGAATAATGCCTCAATCTGATTTCTGCTGCTATTTTACCCTTCTCTCCTCTATCTTTTCTCTTTCTATTCCAACATTCATTTGTTATCCCTCCCCTTATTTCATCTACGTTTCCTCTTCCGTAATCTACTCAATCCTCAATCTCTTAAGTGCCAGCCATCCTATTGGCTATTTCCTTATCCGACGTTCTTTGCTACTTCATTTTTCCTTTTAATTCTACAAGTAGTTGTGCTTGTTTTTTTAAATCAAAAACTTGTTAGAAAATTGTAGTTTTTACGTAACCGAATAGAATTTGTTTAAAGTATATTGGCTTTGGATGCTAATGCATATGGGTGTTCAACAATTCTGCTCTGCTTTTAATTATTAAAATGTTAAATCAATTTATAATGTTTTTAATTACTTAATTTTATTGAATTTCTTAGCAATAGTGTTGAATTTTACAAGTCGGTAAAACTTATTAGAAAGAAACTTTTTCTTTAACAGTTACTCCCTTAGATCCGGTAAAGTAAGGGGCCAATTTACCGGCCCTGTACGACTAATCCATTTACCAGTAAATTTTTCATCTAAGAATTGTCTTACTTCATTCGTGAAATCTGTTGGTGCATCAAGTAGATAGTACTTTTCAATTCGTTTCCCCAATGAGAAATTTTCAAGGACGTCATTGTTTAAAAATCCAAATAATTTCTCCCCGTAATACGCCTATTAAAAGGCGTATAAAAGAGCCTATTTAATTAGTTTTCATCATGCCACACCAAACATTCACCAAAAATTGTTGCTGAAAATTCGATTCAACTACAGCTTGTGGGTTTTCTTCAGACCACTGATGTGAATTACGTGTGTTATTTATGCCATTACGGGTAAAAGTAACTTCGTCCGAAAGTAATATTAAAGGAATTAAGTGGTAATTATTGTTAACCCGTTGACAAAACTGCAGTCATCTGGCATGGTCACCAAGCTGGAGGTGTTGAACTTTCTGAAAATGGTAAGGACGCAGTCCGTGAAAACGTAATGCCCTCCATACTCTACTTTGTGGAATGTTTCGAAATTTTTCGCGTGCTCGTTGTAGGACTAAACTGCACCACCTGAAGAATGTTTTCCCTTTTGTCATCATCTACCGGTTAACGTTCAAATAAAAGATGAGCGTTGTAAAGTGTACCATTATCTCACGAAGATTACTAAAGATTCTACAGAATACTTTACGGTTTGGAACTACTTGTCCAGGATACCTACGTCAGTATTCTTCCAGAGCAGCTGGAGTACTTCCATCGCAAAATTCGTACACAAAAAACATATCAGCATAATCTGCGTGAGTGAAGAGACGTGGCATTTTTTTTTTAAAATAAAGGATTCAAAATGAAATCTCACTTTTTTAAACCCAGATTTAATTCGAAAAATGTAGTACAGTCTAGCGTACATAAGCACAAAAAAATTAGTAACTTTATCCTCAATAATAATTAAACAGAATCAAAATTATTTCAAAAACAACTAAACCGCTTATTAACTAAACCGTTTATTATTATAAAGCAACCACAATTTTATTATAACAATTAGTAGTATTCAAATTTAAAGCATACATTTAGTTAGTGTTCCCAACGTAATTTTTCAAAGGTCTAAATTTATTGTGCTAAAAAAACTGTTTTTACTTTTTACAAATTCATAACATTTTTTCTTTTGTTTTTAATTATAAAGTTAATTTATTTTCTAGAGTTTATTTATAAATTGTCTCTGAATTAAATTCTCTACAAGTTTTGATAAAGAAATTTACCAATTTATTATCATTTAACAAAGTTATTGAACTTCAAACCTAAAAAAACGTGTTTTTTGTCACCGAATTTTTCTGTCTTATGATGGATAACATGAAAACTATGGAAGGTACACAGTTCTGGTACCTGTTTTATTAGATTTTCAGATCAAAAACCATATGAAACATCTTTGTTCGAAAATTAAGCGTTTTCGGTTATATGTTTGTATGAAATTTTTTCTTTATTTCAAACTCTATTATCAGTTCCCAAATTATTTCGCTTTCCTCCTGAATCACTCTGTAATATACCTATATGTTGTATTTACTTACGCTAATATACTTAAGATGCATTCCTTTCTCAATATAAAAGTTGCCCAGTCACTATATAAATTTTCATTGTTCATTAGAATAAAGGAATGGCATTTATCCGGTTATTCAATTTCATTAATCAAATTTTTATTTTTATAATTAGGCCGCTAACAAACACATGTTTTTTCTAGAATTTTCGTGAGGACATTTTCACCTATAATATAGTCCAATGATTCTTCTAACTAGTGGAGTTGTGTAAGTTAAAGTAAATCAGTCGCGAAACGTTTCACCTTTTTTTTAATAACAAAAACTGGATTTTTAATTTTTTATTTTTACCCTCATTTAAAGTCTGTTTTTGATACAAAAAACGATTTTTAGGTCAATTATTGGTTTGTTTTTCTTTATTTTTAGGGAAATGTAAACGAAATTATAAAACATTTTGTGTCCTTATAACTTGATCTAGGTCAGATCAAAATAGATTATTTATAAATAATCTATTATATATATTTATATATAAATTTTGTAATAGTTTATTTTTTATAGAGTACGTTGAAACAGTATTGAAATTTGTATGTACGCTTTATAAGTGTAAGTATCCTGTGTAATTTCCGACAGATCTTTATTGTAATATGACTAATATGTTATGCAATCGTTATAATGTACAATTTAGTGTTATGAATAATGGAACACTTATTTATCGGCCCGTATAATTCAATCCTAGAATATAACCTAATATGAACAAGATTTATACAATAGTAGAAGTGGTAGAGAGAGAAAAAGGGGAAGAGAGTGGGAGTGTGAGAGTGTGAGTGTGCGTGTGCGTGCATGACTGATGAAGAGGGTGTACCAGCAGAGATGAAACGGATTGCACTGAGCGGTGAGAGAGACAGATTTGGATGAAGTGAGAGAGCAGGGTTGGCAGGCCAACGGAATATAATGGTGGGGAGTCAGAGAGGGTAGCTAAAAGAGGGTTAAAGGGCGAAAGGGGGTGGGCTAGGTGTCCCAGTTGTGGGGATCAATACCGACCGACTATTCCCCTTCCAACCCGTTCCATTTCCTCCTGTTTTCCCCAGCTTGCCCACTCGAACTCCTTGTTCCCCCACTTTATCATCAACCCTTTATGCATTAGCACCCGCACACACAATCACTGTCGATGAGCTGGTCTATCTATATCTCGTATTTCACATACCTAGGTCATGGTAAACGAAATCTCATTGAATGCGTTTCCACAACTAGCCCTCCCTGCTGAATTCATCGATATATCTATTCAAACTAATTAAACATACCAATTTTACACATAACCCACCATTAATATTATAGGATACATGGTTAAGCCGCAAATCAAAATTCTTAGTAAATTCAATTGTGAATTGTTCCCCCAACAGTTTGAATTCATTTTCAGAGAAATTCTTTTGTTGCATTCTAGACAAGTCTTTATTTGGGCCTATTTTTTAGTTTGTTAGTCAGTAAAATTTAGAAACATTACTTGATGTTTGATTTACATCTGGACAGCTGTTTAATAGTTGCTTCTTTGAATATTTCTGAAAATAAACGTAAATATTATTGTATTCATTGTTACCACTGATGTAGAAACTAAATACATTAGTCGGCCCCGTATAAATAGTAAGTCCTATTGTTTTTATTTATGTATTTATTTTTAAATTTATGTATTATTTTTCTTAAGAAGTAAAACACATCAGTAAATGATGAGTTTAATAAAATGATACGGATTCAAAGACTATGGCAAAAAGTGAAATAATAGGAAAAAATACAAGAACAGTAAACTTTATGAGATTGAGAACAGACAACTTGTTAAACCGTCTTTTGATCGAATTTAAATAATATTTGTCGGTAGGTAAAGCATCAAATCAGCGGTGAAATTGATGAGTGTATAAAGTGAGCGAATTGAATACTATATCTATATCTGGTGATATAATATAGATATTACCTACTCGCAATAGACTTCAGTTTTTCCAACAGTATGTAAAAAAAAAAAAAAAAAAAAACAGTTCGATATTTCCCTACTTTGCTAACCCGTTAAAAAGAATGAGCGTTAGATGATTTTCCAAAGCAAATGTCTGCTTAAAAATGAATTAGATACAGTACTAAACTGAAATATTTACACAGTTGGGTGAATATAAGGAAAATGTTTCATAGGATGAGGTGTAAGATGATAAAACTTGAAAATATGTAGGATCTAAACCTATTTTACGGAAAGGGAGTGTTACGGAGTTTGCATGTAGACTACTGAAAATCCAGTAGAATAGGTAATTAATATTATTGATGTAGATAGATATTTAGAAAGATTTGTTATGATTATAAATCATACAAATTTACTGTCTTTTTTCCTAAAAGTTTTCCCAAATGATTTTGTTATATCATGATTTGATAAGCTTAGAATATACCTCTGAAAAAAGAACAAACTGAAAGAAAAGAAAGGAAAAATAGGACCAGGAAATAAATTTAATTTTTCAGGAATCAAGAAAAAGAAATAGATATATTTTCATATAGTACTACTTATTTTTCCGTTCTTTCTGGTGTATTATTAGGTATTAATATTATTATTATTATTATTTTTATTATTATTATTTTATTTCGGTCATTAATATCTTCTTGGCAAAAATAAAACTATATTAAATATTTGGTTCACATTCTTTAAAAACAGAAAATCTTGATTTACAGATATTCAAATATTTGATATTAATATTATTTTAAGTGTAATATTATTCTGAGCAATCTTAGTGATACTACGAATATAATTTTTTTTTTCCAGTAATCATTTACAGATGATCTAATGTATAATTATTGGATCTTACCCTGAATTCATTGATGACCAGGATAAAGTTACTTCTACAGTAACTAATCTGCATTAAAATTTCTGTTTAATGTGTCAAATAATTTGAAAGAAAAATTAGATTACCACCAAACACAATAATGGTAATAATATACCGATTTCCTTTTCCAACTTACTTCAAGACCTTCAATTTAATTTCTCTCTCTCTCTCTCTCTCTCTCTCTCTTCTCGATTCGGTCAATAAAACCATTTTCATCCATAGTTTTCACATCATATGTCTTCACCAGTCCTCTTTTACGGAGCCAACCTATTTCACGCTTGATCTACCTCTAATGCTATTTTACAATAGAACTTTTATCCTCCTATCCTAAGTGTAGTATTTTTTTTGTAATATTTCTTCTGTCATTCTTTTATCATGTCCATAACTTTCAAAGTTCCTGACCCCTATTCATTAAAATATTCAATCTTAATAGAAAATAATATGAGTACCAAAATTAATAAACAGTCTTTGATATATTAAGCCTTTAATTTTAATCAATTTCCCTTGAATGGTATTTGTTCTTCAAAATAAAGAGAATATGACAGTTGAATACCATTTTTTGTTCTCTTCGATGTTCTTTAACAATTAATAAATATTACCCACAATTAATTTTCCTGATATACTTACTAATTGAACTGTAATGATTATAGCATACATTGATTGACTGATAAATACTATAGATTAAATAAATTAGCTAACAAATGATCTTTACCCCAAAAATATTCACTGAATCAAAGGAATTACGCCATAAAAAAATTATACAAACGTAGATAAATAGACCTATCTCATTTCCATAGCCATTAATAGACACATACATATGGACATATATATATATATATATATATATATATATATGTCCAAATCTATAAACAAGTTCTGGAATTTTTTTCATTAACAAAGATTCTGATGATGCAGTTAGATTAGTTAAGAAATCATAGACAAGTAGCAAATCGGATGAGCTCGTTTCAAAGCTACACAATTTTAGAGTCTAAAAAGATAATGCTCTAAAACTGAACTTTTACGTTTACTTTTTTAGACTTTTTCAACAACGAGTAGGATGTTAATATTATTTTTTTTTTAATTATTTCCAAAAGAAATACAAATTAAAATTGATTTTTATAGTAAATTATGTAAAAACATTCGTTAAAAGTGTGTAAATTAATTATTTTAAATTATGAAAGAGAAAGGTGAAAACTAAATATTGTTAAGTTCTCTTGTCTGGAAGTTGGTAAACGGAATTAACACTTTTAGATACCTTAACTACACTGATTTAATTAATTAACATTATTCATTTAATTTATAATTATGGAATTTTTTTCAGCCGATTTCAAACTATGTCTAAAAGGTTTTTAATGAATCAATTTAAATTTGTTTTAGATATTTATTCAAATAAATTACAATATTTATCTGTACATTATATGATTTTTATACTTATTTCAGCTAATATTTTCTAAAAAATTAAATTTTTTGAAGCATTATAACTGTTATAAATGCATAATGTTATTAGGGCCTTACGCTAAATATATATTTAAAATTTACTTTTCAAATATACTCACTTTAATATTTACAGACATTTTCAGTTTTTTGTTTGAAAAAATGTTATCATCTATCCACCACCGGTTTGGTTCATCAGATTTGCATTTATCCACTGTCACTTGCACTAATGAAACTAATCCTTTGTTATCTAATTTATGAAACTTGATGCTCATTCTTAAGATATAAGAACATAAAAATACCAAATATTCAGCCTTTTATTTTAAATCCACATTTTGAATTTTGATCAGGCTTGAAATTTGTTAAAAGGTTCAAATTAAAATTTATTGTTGTAAAGAATTCTGAATGCCAAATAAATATGTATTATATTATGCACATATTATAAATGCTTGAATTTGGATGTAAAAAAATTTATTTTATAGAAATTTATATATAGAGTTTATTTAATTAATAATTATTATTTTATCACTGTCATCTTTCTTTGATTTATATTACCGAACCATTTTTCTCTTATATTAATTCCTCTATATGTACTGATGATTGGTGTTTAACAATTTTTTTTTTTTATTTCTTTTCGTAAATTTATTTTGAGCGTTTCCTATTTTGGACTTTAACGTTATAATGTTGAAGAGATTAAATGGAATTGCAGCTTAGTTTAGAACGTGTACACAGAATAAATATATCAACCACATTCAGATGTAGGGCGACAAGAATGTACACCGTAATTATTATTGAATAGGTGGATTGTAAACCGTAATCCTATATTCTATATGCACAATTGTTATCCGGGTTTGATGTACGTACATAGCTACAAATCATAGTTATATTAACTATGTTAATTACTGTAATTAGATTTGGATTAAGTATATATAAAATATATGATGGTTTAATGTGATACAAACAATCCTTTATACCAGCAGAAAGGTTTAATTCCCGTTAAAGAATGGATCCAGATCCGAGTAAAATTAACACCAATAAAAAACATAGATCACATGAATAAAAATATCTTTTTTATTGGTTTTTTCCAATATTTAAAAATTACGTACACCACTTTCCTCGAACACACACGCACAAACTAAGAAATTAAAATAAAATCATTATCATTTGATTCCTACTGTAGAGGTCGTATACATTCCTCATTCAGTACTTACAGTATCATAAATATTTTACTAGGATTAGTTTTAAAAAAAAAAATATTAAAAAAAAAATTATTTAAGTAGGAAAAAAGTTGTATTATCACAAAATATAACATTAACATATTATTAAACTACAACGCCATATAAAAGAAATAACAATAATCGGAAATTAAATTAAAACTCCAAAATAAATTGTAATTTGTAACATTTTACCGGCTCCGTGACACGAGTGGTAGCTTCTCTGCTTTTCATCCGGGTTCAAATCCCTGTGAGGCATGGCATTTTCACACGCTGTAAAAATTGCCATACATCTCAACCTTTGAAGCAATACTTAGCGGTTGTACCAGAGTTAAAAAAAACAATTTTATAACAAATTATAAAAAAAAATTAAATTAAACATTTTAAAAACCCAGGTCCAAAAAAACATTAAAAACGTGAAAAAATTAGATAACTGTATTTTTACCTTATAATTCTCTGTGACACTGTGATAAGACAATAAAATTTAAAAATTTGATTGACCGTCATTCGTGACCCGTAGATTGTGTAGATAAACTTTAGTTATCATCACGCACGACGGTTAATCAAAATCTTAAATTTTATTGTCTTAAAAACAATTTCACAATGTCACAGCTGATTTTAAGGTAAAAATAAGTTATTTTATTTTCTCATTTCGTTTTTTCGTTGTGGGTTTTTTAACATTTTTAATTTTATTTTTTATTTATTACTTGTAAAAGATTAGTAAGCCTTTTAAAAGAATAATAAGCCCGTGCAAAAGTGTGGGACTTTTGTAGCCTGATGATGATGAAAGTTTAGTATACTTGACCAGCGCAAATTAATTAATGATCCACACAATACTACTCCAGCCTTATTGGAATTAGAAAGGCAGAAACATTCAAAAGCTGTTTTGAAGAAACATATCTACTGCAGGACCCCTGGCAATTTATAACCGTAAAACTAATCTAAGAACCTGCTCTGAGATGATACCTAAGTAATGCAAAAAATCGCATCAAAATCGGTCCAGCTGTTTTACAGAAACACATCTACTCCAAAACCCCCTGAGGGCCTACAACCGTATAACATGTCTAAGAACGTGCTCTTAAGTGATACTTACGTTAGGTAATGCAAAAAACCGCATCAAAATCGGCCCATCCGTTTTAGAAAAATACATCTATTGCATCGCCTCCTGATGGCGGCCTATAACCGTAATAAAACATGCCTAAGAACCTGCTCTAAAGTGAAACCTATGTAATACAAAAAAACCGCATCGAAATAGGTCCAATAATTTTTTATGAATATGATAACAGACAACACAAACACACACACACAACCTCTTACCCCAAACGCATAAACCTTCTCCGTTCTGTCGTCGGTAAAAAATACAATAAAAAAAACTAAAACGTAATCAAAATAATAGTAAAAGCTGCGAAAAGAAATCCATAAGTAATCATTTAAGCATCTGAATTTATTTTATATATAACAACAGAGTTCAAAGAAACAATAAAATTATAATACTTTCGCCAATAAATTTTAAAATAATTAAAAGCTTATTACGTATTAAAAATACGTAATAAATATGTTTAAGTACAAGTAAATACAAATTATTTATTTAATATCTTTTATTATAAGCGTTATTTCATTATACTGTTTTATACATGTTTATCAGTTTTTTTGGTAGAAATATGAAAAACTATGAAAATGTAAAATAAGAGGATATTCTTATTTAACTTGCAAAAAAATAATATGAACGTATTTTATTAAAAAAAAATATATATATATATTCATAATTATAATAACAGTAATAGAAAGAATTCTTTATAAAAATCGATGTATTGCTCGTACATTTCAAAGTTTCAAAAAAAAGAGATATTTATTTTTTCCTGTAATTTTTTCCTCTAACTTTAGAAAGAAGGCTACTTTAACTTCAATGCACGGACGTGCAACACCACCAGACAAAAAGTAACATGATTAGGCATGATACTCTCAACGTGACTGAACCGAGAGAGTACGTATTTTAAGGAGAAGAAATAATTTGAAAAGGGTTAATTGAGGGGAAAGGATTTCCCCTTCATTAATTATTTTATACTGAGAGACGAGAGAGTGCGTTCATCTCTATATAAAGTCTGTTGATCGTGATTTCCACTGTTCTCTTGAAGAAATAGAAAACTTCTTTTCTCTCTTTCGTACTTTAGTTCATTTCCGGTCGATTCCTTTCAACTATCCTTTCTTCTTAATTTTGTACGGTGTTTCTATCTCCTGTACGTAATTGATGAGAATTTTTTGTAATTTTTTTATTTTAGTTCCGGTTTAATCAGTATATGGAGAATAAAATTTCTAGTTTGAAATAATTCATTTTATTACGGTTTTATAAACTGAATTACTTGTTTTGAATATTAGACTACATTTACTCGCCTATAAATCCTAGATAACATTCTTTAATTAATTTATTTCAATTTAGAAGTTGGAATAGTTTTGTATTATAAATATTTATTTGGCATCAGATAACCACCAACCATAAAATCACATAGTAGAGATAACTACATGGTATTTATTAGTCTGTGAACAGCGATAAACCTTCCAATAATAATTCAATTTAAATATTTACATCTTTTTATTTGAAAAAAATTCCACAATATTAAGCTGTATTATAAAAAATTCTTTTTTAGTTTAACCACAAAAAATTTCGTACTTGTTTCATATTGAAAGAAGATATTTTCCTACCGTCATTTGTATTAACAGAAAAATATTTCATTAAAATGCTATTTTATTCTCTGTTAAATAGAAATCAAATTATTGCCTGGTAGATCAGAACAAAAATCCAACCTTTAATAACTTTATTAATGAAAAAAAAAAATAGCTAATAAACTTAATAAGTGAGTAATAGGAAATTACTATAAATAGTGTTCAGTTGTAAATTATTAATTTTAAAGGTTAATAGCCATACAAACAGAAAAATCTTCTGGATGGTAAATATAAAATTATGAAACATTTTAAATATTTATCGCTAATGAAACTAAATCTGTTATAAACGTTTGTTCCTTTTTCCATATAAAGAGGAAGAGCTTTATTTTTGTAAATATTTTTTTAATCAGTAATAAAATATCACATTTTTAAGTATATAAGATTATTTTTAATTCGTTTTTTACGTATTTTAGGAAAAAATTTGACCGATATTTTTTCCACCCCTAGCAAAATTATCAATATTTTACTGAAACAAAGTGACAAATAATAAATAGATCGACATATGTTTAAGGTTATTACATCAAAAAGTTTTGCTCTAAAGATGTTTCGATAAGAAGTAAGACGTGTAAGTTTTATGACTTTCACGAAGCGTTTAATATGTCTCAGCATAAGAAACCTTTTAATAATATTGAAATCAATAAATATTGTTTGTGTTGATCTAAGAATAACTACCTATTTATATAAAACCGATCAACTTCAGTAAACTTAAACGTAACTTCTGTGAGTAATAAGAATTTCTGTCCCGTATGAAGCGTGGGTGGCTGTAAAAATGTAGATCATAGTGATTAATAAACTGGTTAACAAAGCAAAACTAGAAATTTATACTAATTATTTATAGAGGGTAGAATTACGAATGAAAAGTTATACAAAATGAATAGCGTTGGCTATAGGAATACAAATTTTTGCAAATCTTGCTTTATTATCAAGTGCTCAATATCAAGTGGTTAAATTCTTTGACCGTTAGACTACAACTTGACCGTTTGACTAAAGCTTAGCTGTTTGATAGCTTGACAGTTCATCACCATCATAATAATTCCGTTGCATTCTATGAACTGACGTGACGCTCCACCAAGCAACATAGAATGGTCGGCGTTTGTATTCATTCCAGTAGAACGACCTTAAGACGTTACTCATTGTCAAATATGGCACCGTAGTATTTCTACAAAAATTTCTAATCCTATGACAGTCATATGCGTGAGGTACTTTTAACCAACTAAAAAATATACCTTGACTATCTTCTTTAAAAATAAAAATCGCTATTTGTCGCATAAAGAAAGGCAGAAAGCATTAACGACTTCAACTAATAATAAAAGGAGAAATTATAGATAAAAGATATCGTAGTAGAAGAAAAATATCCTTCCTGAGAAAATTGATTCTGTTTGACTGCGTATCAAACTAACAAGTTTAATCTGTGTTCAAACAAGTTTAATCGATAGATTACGAGTACTATAGATGATTTCCCTTATTTACTTCGAGAATTACTCGATGAAGAACAGTAGAAGAAAAAATAAACAATAGTTAATGTAGTTTTATCACTACCCGAAGGTGTGAAGGATGTTACTTTTAATTTTTTTCGAAAAACATAAACTGATACCAATTTATTTACTTTTTTTTACAAAAGCCCATTAAAATTTAAATGTTTATTCTGAATTTAGAAGCCAAATGGTATTTAATTCACTTTCCAGAATTACTGGCGATGAAACTTTTTTTAACTGTGTTTTTGTCCTTTCTTTCACTTAAAACTTATTGGCATGCCATTGTATACTTTTTCCTTTCGAAACGGAGTGATTTCTCACCTCCTGTAAAGAATGAGGAGAAAACTTATCACTCTAAAAACTCTTATCACTTTACGAGTTGGAGATCGCTTTAATTAAGTGATTCTGAAAATTTAAGTTCTCTAGGTTATTGAAAAGTGTTGAAGAGCTTACTTTATATGTAGATGTGTAAACACCTTATCGGTGTTATTTTATAAAAGCTTTCTTTGAAAATGAAAATATTTTTCCGCAATTTTTTACTCACTTTTAATTAAAATGATTTATATATATTGTTATCATGATCAGAAAGAAATGAAAAAATGCCATTGAAATATTGAAGACATTAAATATTAGTCCAAGTTTTCGGTATTGTAAGAACAGGTGTTTAGTTTGTAGTGTTTGGAATTTAATTTTATTATTTATTTTCTTTCATAAAAGCAGTGTGAAAATTATAACAGACGGTTGTAATCTTAATTTCCGAACAGATAAACAAAGTTTGCCACTTTTTAAATTTTTTTAATACTTTTAAGTTAATGAAACGAGAAAGTTGTTTAGAAAAAGATTTTAAGGTTTTCGACTCTCTTTCCATCAAACTTTCGTGTACGACTGGATAAGTAAAAAAATTAAATTCTAAAATTAGTTCTCAAATTTATATATACTAATAAAACTATAGAAGACAGCATCAAGAATAATTAAAATTACAAAAACCCTTTATATTTTTATTCGTGCAGAAAAAAAATTAATTCATTACCTATCTTTAAGAAAGAATTGTTCTATCTTGATTTATTTTATTTTTTTATCATCTAACGAGTTCAAAACTTATTTACAGAATTTTTCGAAGTATTATTATCACAAAAAGATATTGATTGGTTATGCAACTATCTCGCTAGGAAGTTTCACTCGATGGTAAAAATTTAAATAGTCGACTATATGTTCATACGAATCTAAAAAATTCAAGATGTACTAGCCATTACCGATAACTGATTTACCAGCCATTATCAACGACGCAGACACAAGCCTACAGTGTTACGAACTGCAGGACATGTCGCTAGATATATCTAACAGTTCTTTTCAGGACTTGCCAACAAGAAATCTTGGACCTTCGGTCCGAATTTGCCACATAAATATGGAAAGCATATGTTATTCTAAGAGCAAGTATTTATCGAAACTACTGAGGAACGACAATATTGATCTGGTTGCAATCCAGGAAACACATTGTAACACTGAAGAACAGTTGCAGAGAAGCGGCAAAATAACTGGGTATGAATTACTTGGTGCCACATACCATGATGCGTACGGCGTCGCTACTTACGTTAGGCACGATATAGAAAACGCTACTCTCATCTCCACCTCCACAGACAATGAAATTCATAATGTTGTAGTTAAAATCGGAAGTATAACAGGGTCCAATATCTATAAACCACCAGCTGTATCATGGCCAACGTCAGTAATCCAAATACAACCTCATCCTTCGGTCTACTTGGGTGATTTTAATAGCTACCATGAACAATGGAAATATAAGGATTGTGATGCGAATGGTGAGGCTCTGGTGAGATCGGCTGAGGATGAGAACCTTAGTCTTGTCTTTGATGCTAAGGACCTATTTACTTTTAAATCAGCGGCTTGGAGGCGGTAGTATAACCCGGATCTATGCTTCACCTCAACTGACAGCAAAAGTCGGCCGCTGCTAGTCACCCAAATAGTTCTCTGCGACTTTCCTCACAGCCAGCACCGTTCAGTTATTATAGAGGTAGGTAGCCGAATTTCTCTTGTGACCTCTGTACCCCGCCCTAGATGGAACTTGAAAAAGGCTAATTGGGAAAATTTTTCTAGGGATCTGGATAAATGACTAGCCTGGATACCACCAATCAGCAAAAACTATAGCAGATTTATTGGAGCAGTAACGAGTACCGCTAAGAAGTGTATTTCTAGAGGATTTCGCAGAGAATATATGCCAGGGTGGTCCCAATATAGCGAAGTTCTCTACCGAAGCTTCCTCGAGATGGGCGATCAGGAGGTGGCAGACGAGCTTCTCCATAGCCTCGATGCTGCAAGACAACAGAAATGGTCGGAGACGGTGGGATGCCTGAACTTTCAGAGCTCGAGTCGTCATGCATGGACTCTGCTAAGAAAATTAGGAAGCGGATCTGCTGTTCAGAGACCGAAAGCAGGTTTCTCCCCAAACACCGTGGCATCCCACATAATGGCAACATCCAGAGCACCAAGAGACAGGGCGCACACAATTGAGATAAAACGCGAAGTAAGGAACTTGAGGAGGAAGGCACGAGAGACTGAGTACGCTCACCCTTTTACACTTGAAGAGATTAAGTCAGCCCTCAGAGATGTTGCTCCAGGGAAAGCACCAGGGTTCGATGGTATCAATCCGGAATTTTTATGAAACTGCGGAAAATACGCAAAACTTTGGCTGGCCAGATTCTTCACTGACATATTTCAGACCGGTAGCGTGCCTAGAGAGTTCAAGCGGTCGAAGGTAGTAGCCATTTTGAAACCGGGGAAACCAGCAAAATTACATAAGAGCTACAGGCCTATAGCATTATTATCAGTGACATATAAATTACTAGAAAGGCTTATCTTCAACAGAATCTGTCAGAGGATATATGATGTTATATAAATTTAACAAGCAGGCTTTAGGCCAAAACGAAGTTGCACCGACCAGGTTCTCTCGCTCACAACGTACATTGAAGCGGGGTTCCAAAGAAATCTTAAAACCTCTGCTGCGTTCGTTAATTTATCAGCCGCTTACGACACTGTCTGGAGAGAAGGCATGATTTGTAGGTCCTCCGTGTAATCCCATGCAAACTAACAGCTCGCCTCCTTAATAACATGCTGAATGATAGAATGTTCCTAGTTGGAATCCGATATAAGCTTACCGAGGAAACCCAAGAATGGCCTGCCACAAGGCTCACTACTTGCGCCTCTTCTTTTCAGCCTCTATGTTGCGAACATGCTAGAGACAAGATCTAAAAAGCATGGCTACGCCGATGAATGGGTGCTAACAATAAGATGTAGATCATTTGAAGAGTCAGAAGATGTCCTGATGACTGACCTGGAGAAACTGGGGAGGTACTTCCGGAGATGCCGCCTCCAACTGAATGCTAGTAAAATAGAGATGTCATGCTTCCATCTGAGTAACAAGTTTGCTAATAGGGAGCTTAAAATTCTATTTGAGGATACTTGGCTTTTTCGCAATAAGACGCCGAAATATCTAGGTGTGACACTTGATAGAACGCTTTCATTTAAGGAGCACCTAATGAAAACTGTAGGGAAATTGAGAGCGAGAAACAACATCATACATAAGCTCTGTGGAACGACGTGGGAGCATCGGCTTCCAGTTTGCGCACATCAGCTCTGAGCCTGGTCTTCTCGGCTGCTGAATATTGTGCGCCAGTGTGGCTTAACAGCCCTTATGTTTGTAGAATTGATGCTGAACGTAATGACGCTATGAGAATGATTGCCGGGGTTATCAGGTCTACTCCCGTGGAATGACTCCCGGTATTGAGCCACATACCACCCCCGAACCTGCGCCGTATGAACGCTCTTGTAAGAGAGTACAAGAAGATTATGGACAATCGAAACCTGCCAATACTTGAGGATGCTAATCGTGGTCGCCTTTGATCTAGAAAGCCACCTATCAAAACAGCAATTGCTGCCACAGAGGACGGATTTGACCTAATTGACGCCTGGGGTCGAGAATGAACCACAAAGCAGAATAACCAAATCCCATTATTACTCAAAGGTCGCCGGGTTTTGACTTGCCACGTAAGACATGGTCAACGCTAAACAGAATACGGATTCAGCATGGTAGGTGTGTCTGTTTCCTGTATAAATGGGGTAAAACACCGACGCCCCTTGTGAGTGTGGTGAAAATCAAACTATCAGACATATCACAGAGGTTTGCCCTAGGACAGCTTATGAAGGGAACCCTGAAGATTTCCTGGTGGCAAATCCAGAATCGATAGCATATAATAGTTTGTTAAATGTTTGTTTATAATTTTGACTGTAATTGGTGTTATATTTTAGTGCCATACGCTAAATAAATAAATAAATACCAACCATTTAATTAAATATACAAATAAGACCTAAAAAAAGTTGGATTTTAAAAATTGCATTTTGTTTCTTGAACACTAAAGCAAGTAAACAAAGGAATTAGGAAAACAAGAAATAAGAATAGATGGTTTTTCCAGTAGTAAAAATAACAAATAAAGTTAATTTTGTTGAAAGAAATAATCTATTCCCAATTTCCAAACAATTTTTTTTATAACTTTGAACCAAGGAGTAAGTTATTTAATGAATGTTACAGATGTGAAACTTTAAGTTTCACATTTAAGTTAAAACTTTAAGTTTCTTCAAATGCATAGTTTCTGTGACTTTCTTTTTTTTTAAATTGTGACCCCTATAATTTATTCTTCCAGATAATATCGATGTAAGGATTTTTTAAAACCAAAAATTTAAACGTCTTATTTAGACGATTTGAAAATGTATAATTTGTCTCATCATTATTACGATTGGATTATTTTAGCGAAATTATACAACATTCAAACAAAAAAAATAATAAAAAATTAACATTCAAATTATTTTTACAATGTGCTTCAAGAAAATTGGATGAAAAACTTAGTATAAAACTAAAATTGATATTTCAATACTCCATAAAACTTTAACAACGCTCATTATCATACATCGTTTTTCTGTTCGTTTTCGCAATTTTAACAAGAACTATATTACTTATTTTTTGGATATTTTACTTACAGTTTTTTTCATTAAGAGTTTTTTCTGTTACCTATATTCATAATTTTAATAAAAATAAATTGCCTTTTTAAATAAGTACATTTAAAAAATACAGATGATTTAATTTTTTATTTTTTATTTAAGTCAAGCCAAAAGAAAGGTTGTAACTTGTTGATAGGTTATTTATTTACTATCATCCTCCGTCACAGCTTCGCTCGCGCTTATGCGTATAGAAATTCAAACATTGTTTTACTATTTATATGGTGGATTTGCTCTCACGAATTACAACTTACCGGATAGAATAGATTAATTTTGATGAATAAAAAAACTTCTCGGTTGTTAAATAAGTGAATGATCAATTCCTTTAATAATATTACCAAAATAATTTGTTTTTACATTTATTACGATTCCAATACAAACTGATCATTTATACACACCAACATTAAATTTAATAAATCACGTAATAACTATCTGAAGAAGACGATATTGACAGATAATGATTAATATAGAAAAAGATATTAAATTTACTAAAAGAACTTTAAGGTTACTAATTTATATATATATATATATTATTTATATATAGTGAGGTAGGTGATGTATAAACTGTGGTAAACATCCGTGGGTCATAAGAAAGCACCAGTTATAATTTCGTAATTTTCGCGGTTGTCGGGAACAAACGAAAGATTATATATATAGTAATACGTTTATAGTAGTGAAAAAAAATGAGGAATTTATAATATAATAGTTGGGAAATTGCAATTTTTTTTAATTTTTAGTGCCTTTTTTATTTTACTCTTTTACACTGAATAAAAAAAGTAATAAAATAAAAATATGATGCGGACACTACATGGACTTCCTTGTACGCTTGTTAAATTACATATACACATTTTTATAAAATGAAAAGTACATAAAATTTTATTTCATTAATAACTTCTGATATTTTTTTATCGTTATTAATGAATTAATATTTATCGTAAAAATTGTTTACAGTAAGAGGTTATTAATTATTAATAAATTAATATATTTAAATTAACAAAAAAAAAAAAGTTTAAAAAAAAGGAGATGTAATCTGATTCGAACCGATGTGCAAGATCATTGCAAGATCTAAATATTTAATTAATTAAAATTTTATTGGCCTATAACTCTGGAACCGATGAAAATAAGTACCACTAATGATACATTGTTGAGAAGCTCTCAATGAGGGTTTATTACTGCAGTTAAGTAAAAGTCAAAAATTCAAATTCTTTTGGATTTTGGGCTATTTTGGACACTTTTGGTTGTGTCGATTGCAATCAAAATGGGAGGTGCACAACTTGATGTTACAACAGTCCTAAATCCAAAATTTCAACACCCTACGGCTAATCATTTTTGAGTTATGCGAGATACATACGCATGTACAGACGTCATGCCGAAACTAGTCAAAATGTCAGGGATGGTCAAAATGGATATCTCCGTTGAAATTTGAAAACCGAAATTTTTCGCGATTACAATACTATCTTTACTTCGTACAAGGAAGTAAAAACCAATGGTGAATAAAATATACGTTAGAAAGTAAAGATTATTTGTTTAATAGATTACTGAAGTTAATTTTTCAGTAAATGATATTAATTTTTTTTTGAGATGACGGGCATCGATTGCTTTGGTCATTTTGCCCTATGAGAATTGAAATTTTAGCATAGGAAAAATGTCTTGCCCGACCGGGATTTTGCTTAACATAATTAAAATTTTATTAAAATTTAATAGTAAAGAATAATAATTTTATTTTCACTTTTTAAACGAAACATAACTACTCGTATTTAATAAACACACACACACACACACACACACACACACACACACACACACACACACATATATATATATATATACAGGTCATTCACAGGAACCGGATGTTTTTGAAGTGGGTTGTACTCGGGCGTTCGTGGTGGGAGGGGCACGTGGCTGGTGTCTGACGTTTCCTTTGTTCATAGCATTTACATTTTAGTCGTTGAGATGGAGCCGTGGACGCTAAACCAACGCATGTACGCGTATGACAGTTTTGTGCGAAATGACGAATCCGTAATTGCTGTTCAGCGAGATTTCCGCCGTCAGTTTAATATCCATCGTAATGCAAGTGTCCCTTCTCGTAACACAATATTGCGACGGGAAAACAACCTTCGAACAAGCGGTTCAATATTGAAGAAAAAACCACCGGGTCCCCGACAAACTGCTAGCACTCCGGAGAACATCGAACGAGTAAGGGAAGCCATTGTCAGAAGCCCACGCCGCTCTATTCAGAGGCATTCAGTAGCGCTTCAAATGAGCACAAGTACGGTAAGACGAATTCTGCATACAGACCTGCATTTCCATCCTTACAAGATAGCCGTCGTGCAGCAGTTAAACGAGCAAGATTTCACGCAGCGATTACAGTTTTGTCGACAAATGCTTACCGTTTTTGAAGAAAATGAAAATTTTGTTATTGTTAATGAGTGACGAAGCCCATTTTCATCTGAATGGCTTCGTCAACAAACAGAATTGCCGGTATTGGGCAGAAAGAAACCCACATCAGCTTCACGAGAGACCACTTCATAGCCCAAAGGTGACTGTCTGGTGTGCAATAGGAAAGGTCGGTGTTATTAGATCATATTTTTTTTAAGAAAATGACGCTGCCGTAACTGTAACAGCTGATCGTTACATTGCGATGTTGAATACGTTTTTCATCCCTGAGTTACGAAACCGGGGAATCGATTTTCAAAATGTGTTATTCCAGCAGGATGGAGCTACAGCGCACACAGCGAGGGCAACGATGGCTGTTCTCCGTAACTTGTTTCCGGGACGGATCGTTTCCAGATTCAGCGACATTCCTTGGCCCCCTCGGTCCCCCGACTTGAGTAGTTGTGATTTTTTTTCTGTGGGGGTTTCTGAAATCGCGTGTGTACGGCAATAAACCGCGTACATTGGAGGACCTAAAGATCGCAATTTGTCACACGTCACCCAGCTTGATGTAGACATGCTGCAAAGAATTGAGGCAAATTACCGTGAAAGGCTACAACAATGTATTGCCCAAAATGGACATCACTTGCTGGACATAATTTTTCGTTCATGAGTAAGTAACATATGCTTTGATTTAACAAGTGTTTCAGTACCAGTAAAACTTTTTTAAAGTAAATATTCAATTTTTTATGATTATTTTAAACATCCGGTTCTCGTGAATGACTCTGTATTAATCACGGTCATAAAAAACGGTGATATTAATCACCGTTTTTTTATCAATATTTCTATGAAGTGTTTCCGAAGCCGAGAGAAAAAGACACAGTGGAAGCTGTGGAGGACGTTAGACAGCGAACCAGATGCAGTTCTAGGTATCGCACGCTGTTAGCATGCGGGATGAAAACGCCATGAAGTTGAACTCGCGGGCGTTTTTCAGTGTTCTACATACTACAGAATTATAATTTTTTACCAAAAATTATACTTTATATATTATAAAATCAGTTTGTTGGTGATAATTCAATGGTAGAGATAAACTTATACAATCTACTAAGTAATTTAAAATTGGTTAGAATGAATAGTGTTATTATTTTTGTTATGATTACTATCTAATCTAATCTGTGTGATTGTCACACAGCAATGTGGTAAATTTTCACCATTAAAATTCATCTTTATCGTTTTCCTTAGCAAGAAGATAAATAAATAATTACTGACCTCTGCATTCTGTTTCATATGTTCGTTTAATTTTATTTATAATTTATCATAATATTTCTTGCTTCTTGTTCTACCTTAATTCACACAATTACTTTTTCCCATTCACTTTTTTTTAATTTAATAAACAGTCACAGGACGTCTTGTCTTTCTTATCGTGACTTTACAAATTGTAAGAAAATAAATGAATAATAGACGGGAAAAAATTATAGTGGGTTTTAATTTTTATTTTGAAAGAAATTATTTTCGCCATAATTTTAGTAAATTTTGTTTCATAACAACGGTAAATTATGTTTTCCTTTTTTTCCTAATAATGTGAAGTATTTAATCACAAACAGAAATGCAGAATGATATTTTCATAACATAATTTATTATTCTCTCTTTTTTTAAATTTTATTAGTGCTAGAATAATTTTATTTCTTTTTGCCGCAGTGGTATTCACAATCGGTTTAAATTTACCGGAATCATAAGTAAATTTGAATACAAAAAAAATTGGCTTGCAGAGAGATGTTCCATTGAAATCTCTTATTGTATATGTATAAGTATCTAATACAGTATACATATAATAATATACATATAATAAGTATACATATATAATAAACATCAATTCATACAGAGATGAATCCAAAGAACATTGATCTAAAACATAAAGCTAAACAGAACATAAAAGAACATAAAAAGCTAAAGAAAACAAAAACTAATCTAATCAATCACACAAAAAAACTAATCAAACAAAGAAACAGTGAAACAAATCAAAGAACCAATAAACGTAAATGGCTAAACGAAACGAAGAATTTTGACGATGCACAACACCCTAGGACAGCAGAATCACCTCAAATCTCGGAGAACTTAAAGATCCAACAAATGCAGTCCTTTTAGACGCCCAACTCCTCGCTGTTATTCAGGAAATTAACCGCGAACCAATTCACATATTTGTTGAGTCTCATTTTGTATCTTGTACACCGAATTGCCGTATCTCCTGTCGAACGGTTGGCAATTCAAGATAATCATGTATTTCAATGTTTTTCACAAACCACGTCGATTCTGTTATATTTCTCTGGAATCGTTGTACGACTTTGATGTTGCTCTCGCTTGTCGTACCATATAGTTGGATTACGTAGATCCAAATCGGTTTCAATTCATGTTCCAGGCAGCAATCCTGAGGAATCTAGCCATTAACGGATTTTGGCAGTCACCGTGATGGGTAGGCTTATCAGTTTACCTATTTGCTGTATAAGAAAATCTATATTACTTTGTTAGCTTCTCCAGTTTGTCCTCAGCAGCGTCGCAGACACTGAGCTCAACACCAACAGTATTAATTCTCGGACGAGAGTTGGAATGGTTGTTCATATACCTAGTTATTTCTTGACCTAACGTAGGGAAATTAGCGTTGCCTAAATCTAACGTGGCTCGTTTCTCCCGATTCTTTAGTGGATTAGCAATCCTCGAAATATGCTGGGCCCTTTGACTTTGCTTTCTTTCCAAGACTTCTTTATACATCTTTTATCCTTTGTAGTAAATTTGGCAAAGTGCATATGCCGCTGGGGTATTTGAGTTTTGTCTAGGACAATCCGCAGTTCTATGGCTACCTCCGCACTTAACGCAGCGATAAGGCCGCACGCAATTATTTTTTTGTTTGTTCATACTGCTGACATCATGTGCACTTCACCAAACTGGGAGGTTTCCTTGGTGCTTCGAATTTAACCCCACAGTTGGCAATACATTTTAGGTTAAATATCACTTTGTTATCCATTCGGTTCCAAATTGACAAAGAACGTGGAGAACGGTTCTTTCGTCACCCACTAGTCGTTGCATTACTATTATATAATTAAAAGTTTATTCATATATTGTCGTTAGTGTTTATTTATCCTAAATAGCGTTTAGAAATGTCTTATTCGAAATTACAAATAATTAAAAATTATTTAACTTACTAAGAACAAAATAAAACACTACTCTAAGTTTTTGTTTGTTTTTTTTATTAGGAAAAAAATGAGATATGTAAAACAGTAATTGAATAATACTTTGATAGAATTTATCCTTTGTCAGCTACCAATTTTTAATAAATGATTTATAAAAAAAAACCTTTTAAAAAATATATAAATATTTAAATAATTTCTGCAAGTGTTTTCATTTTTCTTATGCTCACGTGATATTTCCAGAGGTTCATTTTTCAACAGACTGTTTACCCAGAACACCAATTACAACGTATTAACTTGAAATTAATAAAAAATTGTCATAATATCATTCTGTTCAAGAAATTCAACAATTCTACGTAAAACAACCCAACAATAATATTTCTCTAATCAGTTGTTTCTCATTAGACACTTACAGACACTTCCGTGGCTCTTCACGCCAGTTTGATTTGCTGAGGTAAATGCATGGATTCATTCTTCAATAGATTTACTTCTACATGCAGCCCTATAGAGGCTTTAATTTTAATTTTTTTTTCTTTACAGATTTTATTTTATTTATTTTATTTCTTTCCAGATTTATTTCCATTTTATTTTACTGATGAATTAATCACCATAGAAGCACATAACGAAGATTGAACGTGGGAATATGAAAATGGAAATTTTACCTTATGAAAAATGCCTTGCCTGACAAGAATTCGAATTTGAGACCTCCAAATGAAAGGCCAAGACGCTATCACTCCGCCACGGAAATCCGCAATTGGTATTTAGTTTTTTTATTTATTTAACACTGACAGTTTCAACATTCAAAAATTTTTTATCGTTCAAACGTCATTTTACATCATGTTAACTTCCTTCCCCTTAAGTCGGAGGAAATAAATGTAATAAAAGTGTCAAGTAAGTTTTTGTTAGGATTATAATGAATTGAAATACGTGTATATATTATTTTTCTTCTCGCGTTAACAGTGACTTCTAGTAGCTGTTGTGTAAACACAATACGTTATTGTGTTTCTACGAGAACATCTGACATTATACGTTACACTTAAAAAGAATTTATTATTAAAAGGAAAATATCACTAGTAGGCTTACTGATAGTTCAATATTTAGCTGTTTAGATATACGTATTTAAATATTTGACATAGAGTTTATAAAATATTATTTCTTATAAATTTTTCTGCTGATTACCATTCGACAATGTAGCAAATTTATGTGCCACCTAACATTATTAGCATTGTTGTCATAACATCGAAAATATGGTACAGTCAACTGGTTAAATCATGTAAAGGTTACTTTTTTATTAATCATATAATGTTTTTTTATTGATGAGGTATTCCGTTCTGACGATTTACTAATTTTAGCATCTATACGAAGACTCAAACACAAATAAAGAAAAATAAAATATTATTAACACAAATAGAGAAATTCCCAATTTAATGAAATTAGAAATTAAAGTTTTTATTATAAATGCCTTTAATCTTAGAAAAGCAGTCAAGGAGATTAAGAGGGAAAATGCGAATATTTATGTCGTTTTAACATTTAAAGGAAATAAAACTTCCTCTTCCTTTGTTCTTCGATTCAACTAAAGATGTCGCGTACAGAGTATGAGGGGAGACAAAATCTTAATTTTGGAACATTTATTTCCTCTTATCAATTCTTCCCCCATCTTTTCGACCTACGCTACTTCCGTTATTATATTTAAAATCCAGGTTTTCTTTATAATGATTTATTTCCTTCACGTTTTCCATGACGGAAAATCTGTAAAATAAACAATTTTTAAATCATCATCTTCTTTAAAGCATACAGCGTTTGCATAGTAATTCATGTTTTCTATTCTGAAATAATACGTACACACACATATAAGCACGCAGAGATATATCTATGATGATCCATCATTAAGAAAAAGCAATTTTGTATTTAAAATTCCCCTAAAAACTTTCTTTATACATAAGCCATAAAAAGTATAAAAATATATACTTACAATGATCAAACGAATTTTTTTAAAAAAATTACTGTTGAGTAACATTAAATTTTAAACTAACTACTCACTATTATCTTCTAATTTTATCATTATTATCTTCTAATTCACATGGGGTCAGATCGGGTAACTTTGGAGGCACCGCAAACAAGCTCTGTCATCGGTACACGTCGACCAATTCAGCGGTTGCGGATTCAACCAGTCCCATACAAAGTTATAACACTGAGGAGGCGCACCATTTTGTTGCCAAATAAAATTCTCTGGTTCATCTTGTAGTTGTAGAAAGAATCATTACGCAGCATATCCCAATAAGGAACTCCTGTTACGCTTGTTTCAACGAAAAATAACAGTTCGAAAATTTGGTACCGGGATATCGCCCAGAAAATATTTAATTTTGGAGAGTCCAACATTTAATTTAGTAAGAGTTCATGGGGATTTTCTGATCCCCAGATTTGGGCATTACGTGTGTTAACTAATCCACTAATGTGAAATGTTCATTCATCACTTACCACACGATGAAGAAAGTCGGTATTTTCAGATCGAACGGAGAATTGTAGCAAGCTGCAACATTCTGATTGAAATGATTTCGTTTTCAAAAATAATTTCATTCAATCGCTTACTTCTTATTTCGAAATCATTTCAATCTATTGCGAAATTGGCACGTACAGCGTATTTGGTAGCCTTCAAAGCCTGTGTAAGGCAATTGTAAACTGTACGGACGCATATGTAACCGTTTTCTTAAAACATTCCACGCTGTCATCACGGGCGTTGGTAGTTCACGGCTGGCCTTCCAAACTATTTTTTTAGGATAGACTTCCAGACTCGTTCAACATCTTTAAACATCCTTGTTCGTGCCGTATCATTCCCTTTACATTGACATCCGGTCGATTCAAACTGATCATGCAATCGACGAATGTACCACTTGCACGATCACAATTAAATTTTCTAGGGAAATCCCATTAAACTGCAGTACAATTCACATTTAGTTAACTACAAAACACAAAAGGATTTTTGTGTAGGAGTCGCCATCTATGCTATTGGCGCTGTTAAGCGGGAAGATAAGAAATCAATCTACGATCATGCGCCCAACTGAAACTATTGTTTTTGTTCTATGATTCTAGCCTTAAATAAACTTCTGTGAATTCCGAAATTGTTTTTTGTACATCCGGTAGTAAGTTAATCGTACATATGTAAAAATCTGTAAACATATAAATACAATTTTCTTATTTTTTTTATTTCTTGTTAAGATAAAACATTATCATTTATAATACAACAGTTAGACCTACAATATTAATTTAATTAAAAACAATTTTAAAAGATATTTTGCTTTTTGTAATATTGTCAAAATTGTAATATATTCACAGTTTGTGAATATATATTTTCAAACGTTTGTGTGTATGTATGTATGTATGTGTATAAATATATATATTTATATATATGTGTGTATATATATATATATGTGTGTATGTGTGTGTATGTCTGTGTGTGTGTGTGTGTGTGTGTGTGTTGATATTCTAATTGACATAGTAACACATTTATGCGAATTCAGTTTTATTACCTGAAGTGCTAAAATTATGCATTCATAAAAAAAGAAATAACGGCAAAATTAAAAGTTAGTAGAGGTCATGGATAAGAAGTGCATTAAAGTATTTTTGTATAAATCAGAATTAATTTATTTAATATTCCTTATAAAAAAAAAATATATATATATATATATTTATACATACACACACACATATACATATAATGTCAAGCTAATTGTGAATATAAAGAAAAAAACATATTCAGGTATACACGTTTTTTGTTATTTCTATAGGAATGATGATATTTATACAATAAAATGCAAAATTCACTGACTATATATGTAGAATATTTATATATATTAAGAGCTGTTGGAGCACAACGGTCCTGCGCGTGTCTACTTCGTAGAGCAAGAGAGATAATAAAAGAAGAGAGGGGAACGTTGGAAATATATATATATATATATATATATATATATATATATGTCTATGTATAAATATATATATATATATATATATATATATATATATATATATATAGAAAGAGACAGACAGTGATAAAAAAGAGAGGGAAACGTAGGAATTATATATATATATATATATATATATATATATATATATATGTATAAAATAACCAGTCGTATATATTTATATATATATATATATACATAGAATAAAATATATATATATATATATATATATATATATATATACGACTGGTTAAATATATATATACAAGTTTATATATATATTTTATTCTATGTACATATCTATATATATATATATATATATATATATATATATGTATTTTATATATATATAGAAACTAGGTATATAGGAGCTGTAGCACATATGTACATATACTGTACCAGGATGGTAGGAATAGTAAGGGGAATTTCTATATAATTATATATATATATATATATATATATATATATATATATATATATATATAAATACTCAGTTATATATATATATATATATATATTACAAAATACAAGACTCGGAGCGCGCGCCACAAAAATCGAAGCCGAGTCTCCTGCTGTTCTCTTTTCCAACTGGGTAAATTAATTCTCATTTTACTTACTTATATATTTTATTAAAAATAAATATATTTTTTAATTAATTAAAGATTTTTATTTTTACTTAAAATAAATATTACAACTCCGATACATATTATACAGTCAATATCCTCTATTTAAGAGAATGAAGTTTTTATTGTCGATTGTAACAAACAAATAATATGGCTAAATATCAATCCAGCTATCGTAATGGGATGGAAGTAAAATTAACCTACCGGTTAATTTATCAATTAATATTAATATCGTTTGGTATGGTTAAAATGTTGCAAGACATAAATTTAATTTGTTCTGCGATTGCTAGGATTCAATTAACAGCATTTCTTTCAAGATGAGTCAGGTGAAATTTTATCAAACCAACTGCAAATTGGAAATTTTGATAGATCATGATCTTCAAATAAAAACTGCTAATGATAATAATTGTTCTTATACCTTTTTTTAAGCAACTGAAAGCTTATTGCCTAATTACAGCCGCTAATAAACAAAGAAATTATTAGTGTGTGAATAATGCCAAGCCTGATGGGATTCGAACCCAGGCTCTACCGGCTAGTTCTTCTAGGTATTCAGTGTTGTCTGGAATAAGTGTTTACTTGTTCCAACAGCCAGAAAACTAAATGATCTCGTAAGAGAATAAGTCTTTTGGTTTCATGCTGAACCATCTTTGCACAGCATCAATATTTCCTGATACAGTAACCTTATCTCTTAAACATTCCTTAACTGGTCCGATAGAGCTAAAAAATGTGTATTAGATGTAGGATTTCTCTTGAACTCATATTACGGTTCCTACGTTGAATGAAAATGTGTGTGCGAGTATTGTCTTAAAGGGAATAAACAAAGAACCGGGTAACTTTTCTCTTTGAATTAATTGCAGTCATCTTTTAAAATCGCAAATTAGTAAGTACTAATTTGCGATAGTTGTATGTAGAATTAGAGTATCAAGTCTCTTTTGACCCGCTCAAAATGATATGCGTGAGTCATACGCTCTAGAAAAAGAGAGAAACACTTATCTCCAAAGGCGGCTCATTTTTTACTTAACATTTTAAAATTTCTTATCAATCTGATACGGAATGATCATTTATTTAATTTGTCAAAAATTGAATTAATTCGTTGCACAATATTAATATATATCTTTTCTTCAGGTATGATGGTTATAACTTATGTTGAGAAGATACGAAACAACTATTGCTGATAAGTTCAGATACTTAAGTATTTCTATAGCGTATCATCTCTAAATCGCGATCATTATAATATCAGCGCATAAAACTCTATAATTAAACCTCTTATAAAAAGAAAAATGATCTTTGATGTATCAGTTGTGTAGATTTAAATAAAATCTGAAAACAAATAAATCATATAATCATATTAGGTAACTATTATTATCACACATAAAACAAATACTTGTAAATAAACAGATTGTTGTGTTTGGTATTTATTCAGAGAATTATTTTTGCATACAGATAATTTAAATAAATATATATGTAATGTGTTTATGTATAATTATATACGGGTAATAATAAAACAATTCCTTGGTTCCAAAATATCGTAATACAATAATGAAATCAGTTAAAAGCATCCGGTTTTCATATTTATGTTCGTTGTATTATTAAGTTTTTCATTGCAAATATTCTTCGCGGTTGGCACCACTGTGTGACCTTCACTGTGTGTTCGGTCGGCAGTCTCACTTCAGACACGACGACACCGCAGCAGAAAGCTCAGTGCGTGAATTGGTTTATCGAAGCAAGTACGGTTATCACAACTCAGCGTAATTATCGACGTGAACATGCGGTGCGCGCCTACGAATAAAACAATATTTCAGTGGTTTAATCAGTTTAAGGAAACAGGCAGAGTCTTAAATGGGAGTGAGTTACCAGGCAGGCCGTCCGTATCTGAACAGAATGTGGAACGGATCCGAGCACCTTTTACGCTTAGCCAGAAAAAAGTCATTATCAAAGCACAAACTCCTGAATTATTTTTGAACTTTGGCTAATTTCCTACAGTATGTTTAATTAGATACAAAGCTGTAAAAACTTCTATACTTGATCGTTGTATTTATTCAATTAACAAACGTCCAGTCTCCAGAACAGTTTTAGGTTCTATTGCATTAATTGTCTTTTGAGGAAGAAGAGCTCCAAAGACAACGAACAACGAGGTGAAGCTTAGTCTTATTTTTCATCGTTTTCCTAAATGTGCAAATATTCCTCAACAAAGTTTTCATCTGAAACTGGTGCAGATGTTTGAACATCTAGGTCATCCGCAAATTTTTATTCCGTTGTTTATAGATATTTTTATTTTTTAATATTGTGGATATTATAGTTATTAGTAACTATTATTATATTACAGGTATTATGGTATTACAGTTATTATCGTTAGTTTCCTGTTTGTTTTCGCGACGGTAAATTTTTGGACATTTTGATAACTTATGATTTCAACAAGATAGGCCGCCACCTCACTATTATCTAAGAGCTGGGAAAATTTAAAATGAAACATTACCAGATCATTGGTTAAGTCACAGAGAAGCCATAGAATGGCCTGTCACGTCTCCACATCTGTCAACCTGAAGATTATTATTTTTCGGTTTACTTAAACATAATGTATACAGAACAAAACATTTCAACATTGACAACATGAAAAGGCGAATAATTGAAGAATTTGTATGTATATCACCAAATATTATACAAGTTATAATGGATATTACTTAGCTTAGTGCACTCCCAACTGTAGAGAAGCATTTTAAACATTTCTAATAAAATGGTATAATTTCAGATTTTAAGACCAAAACATTATTTTAAAAAAATTAATTAAATTTTTTAAATTATATGTTCTGAAAATTGAAGTAATTATTAGTTGAACTAGCCATTTAATTATAGTAGTTTTACAGACTATTAGTTACTGTGTATTTTTATTATTATTATTATTACTATCATCATTTCTCTTTGTATTATTAGTGTTATTTATTGTTATGAAAGAAGGATGTTATTATTAGTGCTTAGGCCGTTAATTCCGATATTAACTGTTTAAAATTTATTATTGAATGTAATTCTGAAAGTTATACGAAATAAAAAAGGTTACTATGGGAGGTTTTACCTCGTTTAATTACTATAGCGAATTCTCTGTTTTTGCAACTTTGATTTTATAAATCGAAAATGAAGGCATTATCAAGAAACGATTAAAAACGCCATCGTTTTTATTGACAGAAATTTTATATTAAAATCAAGTATACACTTCCACCTTCCTATTTAAAAAAAAAAGTTTGATTAAGTGTGACAGATCCGAGATTGCTGACGAAACCTTTTAACACATCGAAAAGTATTCCTCAATTTTAAAATTGAAGCCATTTCCATATTTAATATCACTCTGCATGACTGTTGAAACATGAGGCCATGATTACGCAATAGGGTTTAGGTAAAGTACATATTGTAGCAGAATTTTGAGTTGAGTAAAGTTCTATCTACGAAGGGGTACAAAGGGGTAAAGGACTTCGAATTAGCGACGTTTGGCTTATCGAATTTGTATATATATATATATATATATATATATATATATATATATATATATATATAGTAGCTGAAAGGTTCTTCCCCTGTACCAGCCGGGGAAGAACCCCCAGCTGGTGCCGGTTTCTAAAGTTTTTTCATTAAACTCATGCTTTTGGGAATAACATTGATAAATAAAAATTAAAGACTGTTCAGTTTATAAAAAATATCAGTGTATTATAATTTCTTAAGAGCATCAGTGAAACATTAAGTGATCTGAAGAATATGGGTTTCAAAATAGTCGGCCTTCATCTTAAATATAGCAGTTACAGCTGTATTACCCGTACGAAGGAGGGGTAAAAATGTATTTTGCCCTGTTCTTAGCGATACCCGACAAACACCATTAGGAAGTGACCTACCTAGTTTCCCATCTTTTTTTTATGTTTTTTAGTCAAGTAACCGGAGGCAAGTACCTGTCGCACGTATAATAACAATGGCAGTAGCAGTGTTGGTTGAGCTGCCACCATCTACACTATCGCACCCTTTAAAAATTAGAAATGGTTAAAAAAACCGAAAATGGTTTTTAGTTATTTATCTGAAGAATTAGTTGCTAGATCGATTGAATATCTCGTTTAGTATAGTCGGAAATGGGGAAAATTTTCAATTATTATTCAAATTTTTTTACCTTTCTTTACCCATTTCAAGTCAAATTTCAAAAAATCTATAAATTGGTTTTTAGATATTCACAAATGAAGTTGAAGTACGAGGTTGATATCTTCATTTTTACCGAGAAAGTTTAAAAAAAGTCAAAAAAAAAAAAATGTTACCGCATTTTAATCCTTTAAACACGGAATTGCAAAAACATTCTTTCTTAGAATGCACTTACACGGTAAAAAGAACTTGTATACCAATTTCATCAATTTATCTTCAGTAGTTTTTGCTAGGCATTGATTATGAGTTAATCAGGACAACTTGTTTTATAGGTACAGATATATATATATATATATATATATATATATATATATATATATATATATATATATACACACGCAATATCTTCTACTGACAATTGATGTTTTTTTAGATTCTCATTCTTTACGACGATCAGAACGTCGTCATCTGACATCTTTACATAATAAGTATTTTCAGTTAGGAGTTTGTGCAGACAGGAAACGATGATTCTAAATAATTCAATAAACGGCCTTCCTCAAGGTCGCACCAACTTTAGAGGTCCTAGGATCCTCAACATGTACCTAATAGGAACAGAGTTATTCCACTGAACCTTGTACTTGCAACCTGG